>NC_092046.1:51210336-51510336 GCF_003086295.3 Arachis hypogaea | reverse complement strand
AGAGAACGCCCAATGAAGTCCAGCCATCCTCTGGCAACTGGTTTGAGATCCTCCCTCTTGAGTTGATTTGGGACGCCCTTTGTGTTGGTGGTCCACCTGGCTCCAGGGATACATATGTCCTCTAGAATCTTATCCAGGCCAATGTCTGCTCTCATCATCCTCCTGTTGAAGGAGTCTGGATCATCCTTTAGCTGAGGTAGCTTTAATATCTCTCTGATCTTGTCAGGGGTGGTATGAACAATCTTTTCCCTGACCATGGTCCGAAATTCGTAGCAGGCAGTTCCAGATAGTCTTTGCTTGTCAGTCTGCCACATATTAGCATAGAACTCCTGGACCATGTTCCTTCCTATTTTCGTTTCAGGATTAGCTAGGACTTCCCAGTTCCTGATTCGAATTTGCTCTTGGATCTTCGGATATTCGTCTTCTTTCAGATCGAATCTAACTTCCGGGATCACTGATCTCAGACCCATTACTTTAAGATAATGGTCTGAATGTTCTTTAGATAAGAACTTCCCTTGATTCCAAAGTTGTTTTGGAACGCTCTCTTTCTTGCCTCTTGGAGTGGATTGTTTTCCTTTGGGAGCCATGATCTTAGTGATCTCGGAAAAACACACCAAACTTAGAGGTTTGCTTGTCCTTAAGCAAAAGAAAAGAAAGGAGAGGGATAGAAGGAGATCGAGGTGAACTTGTTGATAGAGGAGGGGGGAGGCCGAACCCAATTTTAAAGGGGTGGGAGGGGTGGCTTTTCGAAAAAATGGAAGAGATAAGATAAAAAGATTGAGTTGAAAAAGATAAGATAGAAGATAGAGTTTAATTTTGAAAAGATAGGATAGATTTTTGAAAAAGATAAATCTGGATTTTGAAAAAGATAATATATAAAAAAAAAAGATATTGAAAAGATTTTAGAGTGAAAAAGATAGATTTGTTTTTGGAAAAGATTTGAAAAGAGTTGGATTGAATTTGCAAAGAGGGTGTGTGCTTATGAATTAAGATACATTTGATATTTTGAAAGTAGGATTTTTAGAAATCAGGGTTCTTGACATGTTTATGTAAATAAAATCATGTATTGAATCATAAAATTTTAAATTAGAATGGAAATACGTGTGGGATAAATGGATTTGGCTCCTCCCTGTCTTCCTGGCGTTTGAACGCCCAAACACTGCTTGTTTTGGGCGTTCAACGCCCAAATACTGATCTCCTGGGCGTTCAGCGCCCAGTTGCTGCCATTACTGGCGTTCAACGCCCAGTGGGTGGCCATTTCTGGCGTTGAACGCCCAGATTGCTACCATTACTGGCGTTCAGCGTCCAGTGGATGCCCATTTTGGGCGCTGAACGCCCAAAATGCCCCTTTACTGGCGTTTTCTTGCCATTGAGCTCTTTTACTCTGTTTTGTGTGCCGATTCTTTCTGTAACCCTGTAAACTTATACAAATGATTCTGTACCTTAGTGTCAGTGAACTTTATATAAACAAATAGAAATAAAAATAGGGCAAAAATGCTTAGAGGATTGATGCCCCATGGCTGGGTTGCCTCCCAGCAAGCGCTTCTTTATTGTCTTTAGCTGGACCTTGCTAAGCTTTTAATCTAGCTTCAGCCTTGAGCATTCTTGCTCAATGTTGCCTTCAAGATAATGCTTGATTCTCTGTCTATTGACAATGAACTTCTTATCAGAATCAATATCTTGAAGCTCCACATAACCATATGGTGACACACTTGTAATCACGTATGGTCCCCTCCACCGGGATTTCAGTTTCCCGGGGAATAGCCTGAGTCTAGAGTTAAACAACAGGACCTTCTGTCCTGGTTCAAAGATTCTAGATGACAGCTTTCTATCATGCCATTTTTTTTATTTTTCTTTATAAAGCTTGGCATTTTCGAAAGCTGTGAATCTGAATTCCTCTAGCTCATTTAGCTAGAGCAATCGTTTTTCTCCTGCTAATTTGGCATCAAAGTTTAGGAATCTGGTTGCCCAGTAGGCCTTATGTTCCAGTTCCACGGGCAAGTGGCATGCCTTACCATACACGAGTTGGTATGGAGAGGTCCCTATAGGGGTCTTGAATGCTGTTCTGTAAGCCCACAGAGCATCATCTAAGCTCCTTGCCCAATCCTTTCTACGGGTATTTACTGTCCGTTCCAGGATTCTCTTTAATTCTCTGTTAGAGACTTCAGCTTGCCCATTGGTTTGTGGATGATATGGTGTGGCCACTTTGTGGCGAATTCCATACCGAACCATGGCAGAGTAAAGCTGTTTATTGCAGAAGTGAGTGCCCCCATCACTGATTAACACTCTAGGGACACCAAACCTGCTAAAGATATGTTTCTGGAGGAACTTCAGCACTGTTTTAGTATCATTGGTGGGTGTGGCAACAGCCTCAACCCATTTTGATACATAGTCAACTGCCACTAGAATATAAGTGTTTGAATATGATGGTGGAAAAGGTCCCATGAAGTCAATTCCCCATACGTCAAACAACTCAATTTCCAAGATTCCTTGTTGAGGCATGGCGTAACCATGAGGCAGATTACCAGCTCTTTGGCAACTGTCACAATTACGTACAAACTCTCGGGAATCTTTATAGAGTGTGGGCCAATAGAAGCCACATTGGAGGACCTTGGTGGCTGTTCTCTCACCTCCGAAATGGCCTCCATATTGAGATCCGTGGCAATGCCATAGGATTCTCTGTGCTTCCTCTCTGGGGACACACCTACGGATAATTCCGTCTACACATCTCTTAAAGAGATAGGGTTCATCCCACAAGTAGTACTTTGCATCAGTGACTAATTTCTTCTTTTGTATTCTATTGTACTCCTTGGGTATGAATCGTGCAGCTTTATAGTTTGCAATATCGGCAAACCATAGTGCTTCCTGAATGGCAAATAGATGCTCATCAGGGAACGTCTCAGAGATCTCAAGAAAGGGGAGGGACGTCCCTTCCACTGGCTCTATCCGGGACAGATGATCAGCCACTTGGTTCTCTGTCCCTTTTCTGTCTCTTATTTCTATATCAAACTCTTGCAGAAGCAATACCCATCTGATGAGCCTGGGTTTTGAATCCTGCTTTGTGAGTAGATATTTAAGAGCAGCATGGTCAGTATACACAATCACTTTTGATCCTACTAAGTATGATCTGAACTTGTCAATGGCGTAAACCACTGCAAGTAGTTCTTTTTCTGTGGTTGTGTAATTTTTCTGGGCATCATTTAGAATGCGACTGGCATAATAAATGACATGCAGAAGCTTTTCATGCCTCTGTCCCAATACTGCACCAATGGCATGATCACTGGCATCACACATTAACTCAAATGGCAATGTCCAGTCTGGTGCAGAAATGACTGGTGCTGTGACCAGCTTAGCTTTCAGCGTTTCAAACGCCTGCAGGCATGCTGTGTCAAACACAAATGGCGTGTCAGCAGCTAGCAGATTGCTTAGAGGTTTTGCGATTTTTGAAAAATCCTTTATAAACCTCCTATAGAATCCTGCATGCCCCAGAAAGCTTCTGATTGCCTTAACATTGGCAGGTGGTGGTAATTTTTCAATTACCTCTATTTTTGCTTGATCCACCTCTATTCCCTTGTTTGAGATTTTATGCCCAAGAACAATTCCTTCAGTCACCATGAAGTGACACTTTTCCCAGTTTAAAACTAGGTTGGTTTCTTGGCATCTTTTCAGAACAAGTTTCAGGTGATCAAGACAGGAGCTGAATGAGTCTCCATATACTGAGAAGTCATCCATGAAGACTTCCAGAAATTTTTCCACCATGTCAGAGAAAATAGAGAGCATGCATCTCTGGAAGGTTGCAGGCGCATTACATAGCCCAAATGGCATCCTTCTATAAGCAAACACTCCAGATGGGCATGTGAATGCTGTTTTCTCTTGATCCTGGGGATCCACTGCAATCTGATTATAGCCTGAATAGCCATCCAGAAAGCAGTAATAATCATGACCTACTAGTCTCTCTAGCATCTGGTCTATGAATGGTAAAGGAAAATGATCCTTTCTGGTGGCTGTATTGAGCCTTCTATAGTCAATACACATGCGCCACCCTGTAACTGTTCTTGTGGGAACCAGTTCATTTTTTTCATTATGAATCACTGTCATGCCTCCCTTTTTTGGGACAACTTGAACAGGGCTCACCCAGGGGCTATCAGAAATAGGATAAATAATCCCAGCCTCTAGTAACTTGGTGACCTCTTTCTGCACCACTTCCTTCATGGCTGGATTTAGCCGCCTCTGTGGTTGAACCACTGGTTTAGCATTATCCTTCAATAGGATTTTGTGCATGCATCTAGCTGGGCTTATGCCCTTAAGGTCACCTATGGACCACCCAAGAGCTGTCTTGTGTGTCCTTAGCACTTGAATAAGTGCTTCCTCTTCCTGTGAATTTAAAGCAGAGCTTATGATCACTGGAAAAGTGTCACCTTCTCCCAGAAATGCATATTTCAAGGATGGTGGTAGTGGCTTGAGCTCGGGTTTAGGAGGTTTTTCCTCTTTCAGAAGAAAGTTCAGAGGCTCTTTCATGTCCTCTGAATCCTCCAAATCAGGCTGAACATCTTTAAAGATGTCTTCCAACTCTGATTCGAGACTCTCAGCCATGTTGATCTCTTCTACCAAAGAGTCAATGAGATCAACTTTCATGCAGTCTGTTGATGTGTCTGGATGCTGCATGGCCTTGACAGTGTTCAACTTAAACTCATCATCATTGACTCTCAGGGTTATTTCCCCCTGTTGGACGTCAATGAGGGATCGTCCAGTTGCTAGGAAGGGTCTTCCTAGAATGAGAGTAGCACTCTTGTGCTCCTCCATTTCCAGCACAACAAAGTCAGTGGGAAAGGCGAATGGTCCAACTCTGACAATCATGTCCTCAATCACGCCTGATGGGTATTTAGTGGAACCATCAGCAAGTTGGAGACATATCCGGGTTGGTTTAACTTCTTCAGTTAAGCCAAGCTTCCTGATAGTGGATGCAGGTATCAGGTTGATGCTTGCCCCAAGATCGCATAAAGCTGTCTTGGTGCAATCACCTTCTAATATGCATGGTATCAGAAAACTCCCAGGGTCTTTAAGCTTTTCAGGAAAGCTTTTCAGAATGACTGCACTGCATTCTTCAGTGAGGAGAACTCTTTCTGTTTCTCTCCACTCCTTTTTATGACTCAAGATCTCTTTCATGAACTTGGCATAAGAAGGTATTTGCTCAAGTGCCTCTGCAAATGGAATCTTTATTTCAAGAGTCCTTAGATAATCTGCAAAGCGAGCAAATTGCTTATCCTGCTCCTCTTTCCGGAGTTTTTGAGGATAAGGTATCTTGGCTTTATATTCCTCAACCTTAGTGGTTAAAGAAGCCTTTTTAGAGGGGTTGTTATCAGCACTTGTGTGTGTCTGATCCCTCACTGGCAATTGAGTGCCAGAGTCAGAAGCTGGAGTGACGTTAGACGCCAGCTCACTGTCTGTTCCTGGCGCCTGAACGCCAGAAATGTACCCATTTTGGGCGTTCAACGCTGGATTCTGCCCCATTTGGGCGTTCAACGCCAGATTCTTGCCCATTTCTGGCGTTGAACGCCAATCCTGCCTTGTTTCTGGCGCTGAACGCCAGTTTTGGGCATGGTCTGGGCGTTCAGCGCCAGCCTTCCACCCATTTTCTGGCGTTTTAGTGCCAGAATTATTTTTCCCTGGGCTCTTACTGTCCTCAGGTGAAGCTTTGGTGGGTCGCTCATTTCTTGAATTTTTGATGCCTTGAGGTGGGGTATTTAATGTTTTCCCACTTCTTAATTGAACTGCTTGGCATTCTTCTGCTATTTGCCTTTATAGTTGCTGCTTTGTTTGCTTAAACTGTTCGTCCATATGTATATTAGCTATCCTTGTCTCCTGTAGCCTGTCCTTGAATTCAGCTAGCTGCTTTGTTAGAAAATCCAATTGCTGGTTGAATTCAGCAGCTTGTTTTACAGTACTGAATTCAGCAGTTACTGTTTTAACCTCTTCATTCATGGAAGGGTTGCTGCTTAGATACAGATGCTGATTCCTGGCAACTGTATCAATGAGCTCTTGAGCCTCTTCAATTGTCTTTCTCATATGGATAGATCCACCAGCTGAGTAATCTAGAGACATCTGAGCTCCTTCTGCAAGCCCATAGTAGAAGATGTCTAACTGAACCCACTCTGAAAACATTTCAGAGGGGCATTTTTGTAGCATCTCTCTGTATCTCTCCCAGGCATCATAAAGAGATTCATTATCTCCTTGTTTAAAGCCTTGGATGTCCAACCTTAGCTGTGTCATCCTTTTTGGAGGAAAATACTGATTCAGGAATTTTTCTATCAGCTGTTTCCATGTTCTTATGCTGGCCTTAGGTTGGTTATTTAACCACCTCTTAGCTTGATCTTTTACAGCAAATGGAAACAGTAATAGTCTGTAGACATCTTGATCTATTTCCTTATCATGTACTGTGTCAGCAATTTGTAAAAATTGTGCCAGAAACTCTGTAGGTTCTTCCTGTGGAAGACCGGAATACTGGCAACTTTGCTGCACCATGATAATGAGCTGAGGATTCAACTCAAAGCTACTAACTCCAATGGAGGGTATGCATATGCTACTCCCATATGAAGCAGTAGAGGGGTTAGAATATGACCCCAGAGTCCTCCTGGATTGTTCATTTCCACTTATGTCCATGATGGATATATGGATATAACTTGGACTGATTTATCTTTTTATTTATTTTATTTTATAAGAAGTAAATACTTAAATAAAATAAAATAACTAAAAAGAATTTGAATTTTGAAAATTTTTTTTTTAAATAAAAATTAATTAGTTAATAAAAAAGAAATTTTTGAAAAAGAGGGAAGATATTTTCGAAAATTAGAGAGAGAGAGAGTTAGTTAGGTAGTTTTGAAAAAGTTAAGAAACAAACAAAAAGTTAGTTGGTTAGTTGAAACAAATTTTGAAAAGATAAGAAGTTAGGAAGTTAGAAGAGATATTTTGAAAAGATATTTTTGAATTTAGTGAGGAGAGAGAAAAACAATAAGATAGTACAAGATTTAAAATTTTTAGATCTAATGCTCCTTGTTTTTGAAAATTTTGGAGGGAAAACACCAAGGAACACCAAACTTAAAAATTTTAAGATCAAAACACAATGAAAACTCAAGAACACTTTGAAGACTCACAAGAACACAAGAACATGAAGAAAGAACACCAAACTTAAAATTTTTAGAAAACCACCAAAATTTTCGAAAACCAAAGGGAATTCAACAAGAAAACACCAAACTTAAAGTTTGGCACACAATTCAATAGAGAAAATATTATTTATGAAAAAGAAGGTTTTGAAAAGAGTATAAAAGATTCTAACCCAATTACCAAGAACACAGATTAACGCTCTAGCCAAATGAGTTATGGAATTTTCGAAAATTTTAAGAAAGATTATTTTTGAAAACACCAAACTTAAAGTTTGGCACAGGATTTAACAGAAAAATTATTTTTGAGAAAGGTTTTAAAAAATTATGATAGCCAATTACTATGAACATAAACACCACGTTCTAACTAACTGAGTTATAAATTTAAAGTATTTTAACAAGAGATAAATAATAAAAGACTCTAAACTAAAAAGAAAGATTTTTTTCCTAATCTAAGCAACAAAATAATCCGTCAGTTGTTCAAACACGAACAATCCCCGGCAACGGCGCCAAAAACTTGGTGCACAAATTGTGAATCACACTTTTCACAACTCGTACCACTGACCAGCAAGTGCACTGGGTCGTCCAAGTAATACCTCACGTGAGTAAGGGTCGAATCCCACGGAGATTGTTGGTTTGAAGCAATCTATGGTTATCTTGTAAATCTTAGTCAGGAAGTCAATTATGTTTATCAGTTGAATTGCAAATAAACAATAGATCATGGATTAAAGGTTACTTGTTATGCAGTAATGGAGAATATGTTGGGGTTTTGGAGATGCTTTGTCTTCTGAATCTCTGCTTTCCTCTGTCTTCTTGTTCACGCACGCACGTCCTCCTATGGCAAGCCGTGTGTTGGTGGATCACCGTTGTCAATGGCTACCGTCCATCCTTCCAGTGAAAACTACGCTCACACGCTCTGTCACAGCACGGCTAATCACCGGTTGGTTCTCGATCTGGTTGGAATAGGATTTACTACCCTTTTGCGTCTGTCACTAACGCCCAGCCTTCAGGAGTTTGAAGCTCGTCACAGTCATTCAATTCTTGAATCCTACTCGGAATACCACAGACAAGGTTTAGACTTTACGGATTCTCATGAATGCCGCCATCAGTTCTAGCTTATGCCACGGAGATTCTGATTAAGGAATCTAAGAGATACTCATTCAATCGTATATAGAACGGAGGTGGTTGTCAGGCACACGTTCATGATTTGAGGAAGGTGATGAGTGTCACAGATCATCACCTCCATCACAGTTAAGTGTGAATGAACATCTTAGATAGGAACAAGCGTGTTTGAATGGAAAACAGAAATACTTGCATTAATTCATCGAGACACAGCAGAGCTCCTCACCCCCAACAATGGGGTTTAGAGACTCATGCCGTCAGAGAATACAAAGTTAGATCTAAAATGTCATGAGGTACAAAATAAGTCTCTAAAAGTTGTTTAAATACTAAACTAGTAGCCTAGGTTTACAAAAATTGGATAAACTATGATGGATGATGCAGAGATCCACTTCTGGGGCCCACTTGGTGTGTGCTGGGGCCCACTTGGTGTGTGCTGGGGCTGAGACTTAAACAATTCACGTGCAGAGGCCATTTGTGGAGTTGAACGCCAGTTTTTATGCCAGTTTGGGCGTTCAACTCCAGCTTTTGATCTTTTTCTGGCGCTGGACGCCAGAATTGGGCAGAGGACTGGCGTTGAACGCCAGTTTACGTCGTCTATTCTTGTGCAAAGTATGGACTATTACCTGAAATTACAGAAAAATACACAACTCATAGTAAAGTCCAGAAATATGAATTTTTCCTAAAAACTAATAGAAATAGACTAAAAACTAACTAAAACATACTTAAAACTATATGAAATTATCCCCAAAAAGCGTATAAAATATCCGCTCATCAAAGAACCACGTTAGTAGCCACGTTAGTCTAGCTAACGTGACCACTAACGTGGAATGGAGGCTAGCTTACAACGTTAATGAGAAAAGTGATCGCCATTAACGCCTTCGTGAGCCATCATAGCCCATGTTAGTTGCCACATTAACTATGTTAACATGGAAGCTAACGTGGAAGAGAAGTAGAACTCCAACGTTAGTGGTAAAAGTAAGTACCACTAATGCTCCAAAGTGGCAATTGTCAACGTTAAGAGTCACGTTAACTCAGTTAACATGAACTCTAATGTGGAAGAAGAAGATGAAGCCAACGTTAGTGACACTCACCTTTGTCACTAACGTTGGACCAAGCTCATAATGGCCACGTTAAGAGCCACGTTAACTCAGTTAACGTGGACTCTAACGTGGGGAAGCAAGGAATGGCCAACATTAGTGACACTCACCTTTGTCACTAACGTTGGACTAAGCCACTTTGAGCCACGTTAGTTGCCACGTTAACCCAGTTAACGTGGAAGCTAACGTGGAGGAGAGAATGATGAACCAACGTTAGTGACACTCACCTTTGTCAATAACGTTGGATATGGCTATCAATACCACGTTAGAAGTCACGTTAACTTAGTTAACGTGAACTCTAATGTGGGAAGAAGGGGCGTTTTGAAGCGTTAGTGACAAAGGTAAGTGTCACTAATGCTCTCGAAGATTTGGCAAGCCTACGTTAAAGGCCACGTTAACTATACTAACGTGGATTCTAACGTAGGAAGAAAGGGGGGTGGGGCTCTCAACGTTATTGAAAAAGGTAAACCCCAATAACGTGTGCGAAGGACCAAGAGGCAACGTTAGTGATCACGTTGGTGCCACTAACGTTGAAGTTAACGTGGACCATTCTTGGGTTAGGAACGTTAGTGAAAAAGGTGATTGTCACTAACGTTCTCGAACCCACACTTTCACTTAATGTTAATGCCACTAACGTCCTAAGCTAAGGTCCATGCCTACTTCACACTCTCTCTCTGCAAGTAAAGCTAAGCCCACTGAAGATGATAACTGCTTCAACTCAAGATCCAAAGGCCCATATCCAAGACTTGAAGAAGCAACTAGAAGATCAGAAGAATAGTATAAATAGGGAGAACTTTGAACTAGAAGGGAGCTCTTTTTGGCATTATTAGAATTACTCTCTGTATTTTTACTTTCTCTGCAACTTCTAGTTTAACTTTTCAGAATGCATTCTCCATATTTGTTTTCCATTCCCAGAGCTATGAACAACTAAACCCCTTTCATTTGGTTAGGGAGCTCTGTTGTAATTTGATGGATCAACAATAGTTTTCATTATTCTTCTTCTTTCTTTTCTCTTGATTTTACTAGAAAGCTTTCAATCTTCATCCAATTGAGTAGTTATCTTGGAAAAGAAACTATTCATACTTGGATCTCTTCGGAACCTTGGAAGAGGAATGAAGAGATCATGCTAGAAATGCTTTCTCATGTTGGACCAAATTGGGGTTTGGATGGATATAGTTACATATAATCCTACCAACACTTTGATTTTGAAATACATGTGGTATAATCAGTGACCATACCTCATCTCTTCTCATGAGCAATTGGACCAAGGAATTGGCTATTGATCAAGATTTGAGAGATTGAATTACCAAGGAATTGGAATTCAATCACTTAAGATTGCCAAGGAGATCAATGAATGCATTGATTGAGGAAGAGATGAAAATGAACTTGATCCGGAGGATGCAACATCTCCTAAGCCCAATGAACTCCCCATTTCTGATCTTACCCATTCTCTTTAATTTCTGCCAATTACTTCTATGATCATCTTCCCTATTTCCATTTAAGATTCTGCAATTTATTTTTCGTCATCTATTTTCAGCTCTTTATTTCCAGCATTTACATTTTCTGTTATTTACTTTCCCGCCATTTAATTTCCTACAACTCTCAAACTAAATTCTGCTTAGCTCAACTAAAACATTCCTCCAATTAAAGTTGCTTGACCAATCAATCCCTGTGGGATTCGACCTCACTCTATTGTGAGTTTTTACTTGACGACAATTCGGTATACTTGCCGAAGGAGATTTGTTAAGAGACAAGTTTTCGTGCATCAAGAGTGCAAGGCCATCAATATAACATAAATGGCCGAACCTATAAAGAAGGAAGAGGTAGTGATTTCCAGTAAGGAAGACCTCAATGGACGTCCACTGACCTCTAAGGAGTTCGCTAATGTGGAACCAAAGGAATCTGAGGCTCATACAGAGACCATAGAGATTCCATTGAACTTAGTGTTGCCATTCATGAGCTCTGATGAGTATTCGTCCTCTGAAGAGGATGAAGATATTGTTGAAGAGCAAGTTGCTCAATATCTAGGAGCAATCATGAAGCTGAATGCCAAGTTATTTGGTAATGAGACTTGGGAGGATGAACCTCCATTGCTCATCAATGAACTGAATGCTTTGGTTCAGCAGAAATTACCTCAGAAGAAACCGGATCCCAGAAAATTCTTAATACCCTGTACCATAGGCACCATGACCTTTGAGAAGGCTCTGTGTGACCTGGAATCAGGAATAAACTTCATGCCACTCTCTGTAATGGAGAAACTAGGGATCTTTAAGGTACAAGCTCCTAAATTCTCACTGGAATTGGCAGACAAATCAAGGAAACAGGCTTATGGAATTGTAGAGGATGTCTTAGTGAAGGTTGAAGGCTTTTACATCCCTGCTGATTTCATAATCCTAGACACTGGGAAGGATGAAGATGAATCCATCATCCTTGGAAGACCCTTCCTAGCCACAGCAAGAGCTGTGATTGATGTGGACAGAGGAGAGTTAGTCCTTCAATTTAATGAGGACTACCTTGTGTTTAAGGCTCAAGGATCTTCTTCTGTAACCATGGAGAGGAAGCATGCAAAGCTTCTCTCAATACAGAGTCAAACAGAGCCCCTATACTCAACTTCTAAGTTTGGTGTTGGGAGGCCACCATTAAGCTCTGAGTCTCTGTGAAGCTCTCTAAGAGCTCACTGTCAAGCTATTGACATTAAAGAAGCGCTTATTGGGAGGAAACCCAATGTTATTTAATTATATTTATTTATTTTCCATTGTTATTTTATATTTTCTTTAGGTTGTTGATCATGTGAAGTCACAAAAACAACTGAAAAATAAAAAATAGCACACCCTGAAGGACAAGCTTACTAGTGTTTAAATGCCAGTAAGGATAGCAGAATGGGTGTTTAACGCCCAACCTGGCAGCATTCTGGGTGTTAAACGCCAGAAAAGGGTGTCTGGCGTCTGGCTGGCGTTAAACGCCAGAAATGGCAGACAGACTGGCGTTTAACGCCAAAAAAGGGTGTCTGGCTGGCGTTAAACGCCAGAAAGGGGTAGCAGACTGGCGTTTAACGCCAGGAAAGGTAGCAGAGCTGGCGTTAAATGCCAGGATTGGCACACAGTGGGTGTTTGAACGCCAGGATGGTACAGGAAGCAGATTTCCTTGACACCTCAGGATCTGTGGACCCCACAGGATCCCCACCTACCCTACCTCTTCTTCTCTCCTCTTCACACCTTTCCATAACACTCTTCCCCAAATACGCTTGACCAATCCCATTAATAACTCTTCCCTAAATACCCTTCACCTATCAAATCTTATCCTCTTCTCCATAATCTCTTCATCACTCACATCCATCCATCATAAAACCCCACCTACCTCACCATTCAAATTCAAACCATTTCCCTCCTAAACCCACACCCCTCATGATCGAATTCCCTCTCTCTCTTACCCTATAAATACCCCTCCTCACTACCTTCACTTTCACACATCACAAACAATTCTTTCCCCCTTGGCCGAAACCAACACTGCCCTCCATCTCCTCCATTTCTTCTTCTTCTACTCCTTTCTTTCTTCTTTTGCTCGAGGACGAGCAAACTTTTTAAGTTTGGTGTGGAAAAAGCTCTGCTTTTCTATTTTTCCATAACCACTAATGGCACCTAAGGCCGGAGAAACCTTTAGAAAGAGGAAAGGGAAAGCAGTTGCTTCCAACTCTGAGTCATGGGAGATGGAGAGATTCATCTCAAAATCCCATCACTAAGAAAAAGATGGAGCAAACAAGAGAGCCCACTCATGGACCTCAACAAGAGCATGAGAAAGTTCCTCATTATGAAATCCCTGAGATACCTCAAGGGATGCACTTTCCTCTACACAACTATTGGGAGCAAATCAACACCTCCTTAGGAGAATTGAGTTCCAATATGGGGCAACTAAGGATGGAGCACCAAGAGCATTCCATCATCCTCCATGAAATTAGAGAGGACCAAAGAGCCATGAGGGAGGAGCAAAAAAGGCAAGGAAGAGACATAGAGGAGCTCAAGCACTCCATAAGATCTTCAAGAGGAAGAACTAGCCGCCATCACTAAGGTGGACCCGTTCTTTAATTTCCTTATTCTTATTTTTCTATTTTTCGAAAATTATGCTTTATGTTTTGTCTATGTTTGTGTCTTTATTACATGATCATTTGTGTCTAGTGTCTATGTATTAAAGCTATGAATGTCCTATGAATCCTTCACCTTTCTTAAATGAAAAATTGTTTTCTGAAAAAGAAAAAGAAGTACATGAATTTCGAATTACATCTTGAAAATAATCTAATTATTTTGATGTGGTGGCAATACTTTTTGTTTTCTGAATGAGTGCTTGAACAGTGCATATTTTTTATATTATTATTTATGAATGTTAAAATTTTTGGCTCTTGAAAGAATAATGAAAAAGGAGAAATGTTATTGATAATCTGAAAAATCATAAAATTGATTCTTGAAGCAAGAAAAATCAGTGAAAAGCTTGCAGAAAAAAAATGGCAAAAAAAGAAAGAAAAAGAAAAAGCAAGCAGAAAAAGCCAATAACCCTTTAAACCAAAAGGCAAGGGTACAAAGGATCCAATACTTTGAGCAATAATGGATAGGAGGGCCCAAAGGAATAAAATCCTGGCCTAAGCGGCTAAACCAAGCTGTCCCTAACCATGTGCTTGTGGCGTGAAGGTGTCAAGTGAAAAACTTGAGACTGAGTGGTTAAAGTCATGGTCCAAAGAAAAAAGAGCATGCTTAAGAGCTCTGGGCACCTCTAACTGGAGACTCTAGCAAAGCTGAGTCACAATCTGAAAAGGTTCACCCAGTTCTGTGTCTGTGGCATTTATGTATCCGGTGGTAATACTAGAAAACAACATGCTTAGTGTCACGGCCAAGACTCATAAAGTAGCTGTGTTCAAGAATCAACATACTGAACTAAGAGAATCAATAACACTATCTGAATTCTGAGTTCCTATAGATGCCAATTATTCTGAACTTCAAAGGATAAAGTGAGATGCCAAAACTGTTCAGAAGCAAAAAGGCTACAAGTCCCGTTCATCTAATTGGAACTGGGCTTCATTGATATTTGAAATTCATTGTATATTCTATTCTTTTTATCCTATTTTGTTTTTAGTTGCTTGGGGACAAGCAACAATTTAAGTTTGGTGTCGTGATGAGCAGATAATTTATACCCTTTTTGGCATTATTTTTACATAGTTTTTAGTATGTTTTAATTACTTTTTATTATATTTTTATTAGTTTTTATTCAAAAATCATATTTCTGGACTTTACTATGAGTTTGTGTGTTTTTCTGTGATTTCAGATATTTTCTGGCTGAAATTGAGGGACCTGAGCAAAAATCTGATTCAGAGGCTGGAAAAGGACTGCTGATTTTCTAGGATTCTGACCCTCCTGCACTTGAAGTGGATTTTCTAGAGCTACAGAATTCCAGTTGGCACGCCCTCAATTGCGTTGGAAATTAGACATCTTGGGCTTTCCAGCAATATATAATAGTCCATACTTTGCCCGAGATTTGATGGCCCAAACTGGCGTCCAAAGCCAGCTTAAAACATCTTGGCGTAAAACGCCCAAACTGGCACCCAAGCTGGCATTTAACTCCAGGAACAGCCTAAGCACATGTAAAGCTCAATTCTCATCCCAAGCACACACCATGTGGGCCCCAGAAGTGGATTTCTACACTATCTGCACTTAGTTACTCATTTTCTGTAAACCTAAGTAACTAGTTTAGTATAAATAGCACTTTTTACTATTGTATTCAGACTTTTATCTTTGGAATATCTTTTGATCACTTTGATCTTTGAGACCATTGTTCACGTTTTGGAGGCTGGCCATTCGGCCATGCCTAGACTATTTTCACTTATGTGTTTTCTACGGTGGAGTTTCTACACCCCATAGATTAAGGTGTGGAGCTCTGCTGTTCTTCATGAATTAATGGAAATACTATTGTTTTTCTTTCAATTCACGCCTACTTCTTCTCTAAGATATACTCTTGTTCTTAATTCAGTTAAGTTAGAATGAAGGGGTGACCCGTGACAATCACCCACTATCTTCGTTACTCGCTTAGCCAAGATCCGCGTGCTTGACAACCACAAGCGGTCTACATGATGTTCAACGTAGTCATTGGATGACAGCCGGAGTATATTCTCTTGGATATCTAATACATGGACCGAGTCCGTGAGATTAGTATCTTCGTGGTATAGGCTAGAATCATTGGCAGCATTCCTGGGATCCGAAAAGTCTAAACCTTGTCTGTGGTATTCCGAGTAGGATCCGGGAAGGGATGACAGTGTGCAAAAGGATCAATGGATCCTATTCCGACGCTAGCGGGAACCGACAGATGATTAGCCATGCAGTAGCTGTGCCTGGTATTTTTCATCCGAGATGAGAAATCCGACAGTTGATTAGCCGTGCAGAAACCGTAGAGGACTATTTTCACTGAGAGGATCCTACAGCTTGCCATGGAAGGAAGTAACACATGGTTGGAAGAAGGCAATAGGAAAACAGAGGTTCAGAAGTGACAAAGCATCTCCAAACGCTTATCTGAAATTCCCACCAATGAATTACATAAGTAACTCTATCTTATTTTATGTTTTATTTATCTTTTAATTATCAAAACCTCATAACCATTTGAATCCGCCTGACTGAGATTTACAAGGATGACCATAGCTTGCTTCAAGCCGACAATCTCCGTGGGATCGACCCTTACTCACGTAAGGTTTATTACTTGGACGACCCAGTGCACTTGCTGGTTAGTTGTGCGAAGATGTGAAAAGTATGAATCACAATTTCCCATACCAAGACTAAATTAGTTACTACCCCTTGGAGGACAGTATAAAGCTCCCTTTACTCTTGGAGAATTGAAATGAGAGTGTCATTCATTAGTGTCTGGGGTGGATAGGAGGGTTCATTGTTTGGGAGAAAGGGTTCATAATAGGAAGGTGGTTTATCTTGGTAAGCATATGGAGGTGGTGTCTATTGAGGTGGTGGTTCATGGGAGTATTGATATTGGAGTTGGGGGTGGTTCTATGTATGGTTCGTATGGCTCATATGATTGTTGGTATGATGGATATGGACTAGTGTTCCGAGGGTTACCTGAAACTGGAGGCCGATCTCGGAGGAGATCTGTTGTGGTGGTCGGAGCTGTCGTGTCTGACTTGTTGAATTTGGTGGTACTGCAGATCTTTGATCACCGAAGGGTGGTGGTACCTGCAAGAGACTCCGATGTTTAAGTTAGCACGTGCTTTAGGCATGTTTTTTGTGTAGAATCAGAGTATGAATTATACCTGGGTGCTTCCAGTGTATTTATAGTAGTGTGGAGTGACCTCCCTTTGAGATAAGTTAGTTATCTTATCTTATCTTTTGTAGGTGGGTCCCCTTATCTTCAGCCAGCCGCCTTTAGGTGGACTGTGATCTTCTGCTTTGGGCCTACTTGGGCCCTTATAGCAATTTGGCCAACCTCTTTAGGAAGAGGTCGGTGTCGACCAACCTTTTGAAGAGGTCGGTCATCTTTGTCTTCATTCAACCCGGGCTTGCCTAGCTCGACCCATGGTATGAACAGTGCCCCTGCTCGAGCTTCGATCTTCCCTTGAGGTCGTGCTTTCCTAGCCTCGATCCTTAGGACAGTCGTGTTCGAGCATCTTGGTCCAAGCTGTTCTTCTGTCGCTAAGTTTAAATACGAAGCATTTTTTGTTTTTTGCCTCTTTTTCCGCGTTTGTTTCTCTTGGGAATGCGCACGGGCCATTAATGCTCATTGATTGGGCTTTACATTTTTCTCTTTGTCGTTTCTTTTATGCTTGTGACTATTTTTTTAGTCTACTGAACATCACCATCCCTTTTACTGCTTTTGAGACCGACCTGTTATAGACTTACAACGTGGCCCCTTCACAACTTCATCCGAACTCTTGGGCCTTCATTAAGATTTTTCAGCTATTGTGCCAGGAGTTAGGTGTCCGACCTACCATATCTCTTTTCCTTTATTTGTTTGTGTTGACCAAGCCTGGAGTAGCCAAGAAAAAGGCTTCTTGGGTTTCATTCTGAGCTGCCCAGGGAAAAAAGTGTTTTCTATGTATGATGAGTCTTTTCGGAATTTTAAGAACTATTACTTTAAGGTTCGAGCTGTTGAGAATGCCCGACCTTTCTTTTTAGATGAGAATGACGAGCCGACCTTCTATTTGTGTTGGCAAAAAGATATAGTAGCTACTAAGTATTCTTGGGAGAGTCTGGATGAGGTTGAGCAGACCTTTGTGGGTGTTTTAGAGGAGAACTGGGAGGAGCCTCCTCATCTGGACACAAAGAGGTTTCTAGGAGATCCTTCCCTCCTCCGTGCTGAGCTGGGTAGTGTTCGACCTCTTTTTCTAATGGCTTTCTTCTGTTTTTTGCTGATTTATCCCTCACTTATTTGTAACTTTATTTTCCCGGTTCCTTTTTCAGAAATGCTGAAATCTACGGACTCCATGAAGGCCTTCCGTAGGGCTAAGAAGGCGACGGTTGCACAAAGCTTATCGGCAAAGGCTTCTGGGGAAGGGTCTTCTCAGGTGCCTCCGAAGAAGCCGACTTCTGATGCTTCTGGGCCGAGGAAGATCATACTGACTCCTCAAGTCCGAATGATTCCTTCTGATCCTGTTCAGCCAACTTCTGGGGCTGCCTCCTCTCCTACTACTGCTGGTCCTTCCCCAAAACGTCAAAAAACTATTGGTTCTTATGATTTGAATGACAAGGATTTTGATGGTATGGGTTTCACCACCAAACTGATTGCTCCTCATGGTAAGATTCTTTTGGATGATGTGTCGATCCTTTATCACCTTGACTTTATTACTAGCAATAGTGTTTGAATGGCCAACATGAGTGCGGCCTTATTTCGTGTGGTTCGGGATTCTCCCATTCACGCGACTAAGGCCTTTATGGAGGACGTCAACTCTGAATTTGAAAGGATTAAGGGTTTGAAGGATGAGCTTGATGCTAGGGTGATTAAGTTAGAGTTGGATGTGGAGAGGAAAAAGTCCCGAGCTACTAAGGCGGAGGCAGTTGCTAACTTAGCTGATGAGGCTGCAAAAAAGTATAAGGAGAGCTATACCCAGACCTACGGCGAGCAGAAGCTAAAGAGAGTCTCCAGTTGGCGCAGGATGATTATGCCGAGCTCCAGGGACATATGGTAAATAGTATGACCGATACGTTTGAGATCCTAAAGGATCAGGTCCAAGTTATTGCTCCCGAGGCCGATCTCTCATTGTTCAGTACGGATAATGTAGTGGTGGATGGCAAGATCGTGCCTGCCCTTGATGATGAGGATGAGGGTCCTCCTCTTATGCCATCAGGGAAAGCCTCCGCAGCCTCAGCTTCTTCTGTCCCTTCAGAGGTCGACCATCCTCAGCCCGAGCCTAATGTGCAGATTCTGAACTGGGCGGATGGGACTGTTGATGCTGTCCCGATCTTGTCCATTCCTCCTTGTCCAACCAAGGATGCTACTACTGGGGAGAATTTAAATCCTTTATAGCTTTCTGTGTTTGTATTATAGTCCGATTTGTGGACTTTTGAACTTGTTTTTTATAAATCTCTTTGTGGTTGACTTTTGTGACATTCAATTGCTTCTCAGCAACTTTTATTTCGCAAAACACTTTAAACTCCTGGGCTGCCTTTTAGGTGGCCTTTGAGTCTTTAATGTTTTATTTTGATGGATATGCTTTGCTGATATGTTAATTATGCCTTTCCAATCTTTGCGGATCTTTACAGACGGTTGGTACTTTTCCTGTCCGACCTCTTTTGCAATGTGGGTTTTTTTGCTTTTTGGATCATGCCTTGCGTTATCTATTCTCTGCTTGGGCGAAGTGATCCTTTGGTGTCCGGACTAACTTGTCTGACAACTTTTTAGTGTTCTTATAGAACCTTTTTAGTTTGTTCGAATGACTTCTTTGTAGCCCTGTTTTGACATTATTCCTTTGTTTGAGCGGAGCTGTTCCCCTTTTAGCTAAGCACTCTTGAGCCATAAGTTGTTTCTTAACCATTTGGCTCTGTTCTTTTTTGAGATCGTACTTGCGCCTCTTCTTAGCTGACGTCGACCCGTACGACTTTGTTACCCAGGCTTTTTAGTCATATTCCAACAACTTTTTAGGTAATTTTCCGGGGAAGAACCTTTTCTTTATAGTTTTTTTTGGAAGACTTTTTAGCGCCACTTTGGGTTTTGCTTCTATCACCTTGCCGACCTCCTTGTAATCGGGCAATGAATTTGATTTTCACCTTGCCGACCTCTTTGTAATCGGCCTCTTTGCTAGCTTCCCTTCTCCTAACTGACCTGCTCCAATATTATTTCGGATTAAGATGAGATCATTGGAGGTGAAGCTTCGCTGGACTACCTTCCGATTATACCTTAGAGCCATTCGACGCTTTAGGGCTTCCTCTTTAATCTGAACTCTTTTTCGGACTTCTGAAAGTAGGTCAAGCTCTTCCCTTTGAGCTTGGGAGTTGGTATCTTCATTATAGAGGATCATTCTAGGATATCATTCTTCTATCTCTTCTGGAATCATTGCCTCCATTCCATAAGTAAGTCCGAATCGTGATTCTCCAGTGGTTAAATGTGGTGTTTTCCGATATGCCCATAGGACTTGTGGGAGCTCTTCTGCCCAAGCTCCCCTGGCGTCCTGTAATCTCTGTTTTAACTCGGCAAGTATGACTTTGTTGGCGGCTTCCGCCTGTCCATTGGCTTGTGGGTGCTCTACGGAGGTGAACTGGAGCTTGATTTTTAAATCAGCTACCAGAATTCTAAAGCTTGTGTCGGTGAATTGAGTACCATTATCTGTGGTGATGGAGCATGGAACCCCAAACCTTGTGATAATATTTTTGTATAGAAATTTCCAACTTCTTTCGGCGGTGGCGTTAGTGACGAATGGATTTTTGATGGTTTATAATTTCTCAATGAATTCTCGTTGCAAGTATAGTTTCTAAACCAACAAATAATCCTCTCATGCAAAAATTTGTTTGTCACAAGTAAAAAAACCCAATAAAAATAATAACCGAAGTATTTAAACCTCGGGTCATCTCTTAAGGAATTGCAAGGAGGTGTAGTTATTATTGGTCATGGAAAAGTATCTTTTTGGGGTTTTGAATAAGGAACGAGAAAATTAAATTGCAGGAAAGTAAACTAATAGCTAATAACGCTCTTGGCAAGGTATGAGAATTAGAAGTCCTATCCTAGCTATCCTTATCAATTGTGACATCAATTGTCCATTGCTCCCACCTAGTTAACCTCTAACTATGAAAGAAAGTCAAATGGATGAATCAATTTGATTCCTCAAGTCCTAGTCAACTCCTAAGGAAAGACTAGCTTTAGAGGGATCCAAATCAACTAGCAACTTTCAATTATCAATCAACAAAGGAGTTTGATAACTCAAGCGTCTCTAATTACTCAACCATATCCAAGAGGAGAGAAATCTACACTAGAATCCAATCAAGCATTCTATCAAACACTTGGAAGGCACATAAAAACATAGAAAACTAGCAAGGAATATTAAATCCAAACGACCAATTGCAAACATCAATGACTCACAAATAATAGGAGAAGCAATAAATATGAAATATCTCAAATTGCATTAAAATAGAAAATTGAATCTAACATGAGAATTCATAAACTAAAATACCAACATAAAGTAATCAACAAGGGGAATAAATAAACTAGAAAGCTAGAACAATTAATAGTAGAAGAGAAACTAAATTAAAGTAGAGTAGAAATCTCAAATTGAAAATAGCTAAACCTAAGAATCCTAAAATCTAGAGAGAGGAGAGAGCCTCTCTCTCTAGAAAACTACATCTAAAACCTAAAATTATGTGAATGAATGTTGTGTGAATGAATGAATGAATGATTCCTCCACTCTGCAGCCTCTATTCTGTATTCTCGGGCTTGGAACTAGGCCCAAATGGAGCCCAGAAATCGCTCCTAGCATTTTTTGAAATTTCTCCACATGGCGCATGTCACGCGTACGCGTCAATCATGCGTGCGTGTCGCTCGCCTTCCGCACCAGTCACGCGTACGCGTCGTCCACGCATACGCATCGCTGCCAGCTTCTCAAAACTTCATTTTCTTGCATTCCTTCCATTTTTGCATGCTTCCTTTCGATCCTCTAAGCCATTCCTGCCCTATAAAGCCTGAAAATACTTAACACACAGATCACGACATCGAATGGTAATAAAGGGTAATTAAAATTGACAGTTTAAATGCCCAGGAAACATGTTTTCAATCATAGAACAAAATTGGGAAGGATTTGTAAAATCATAAAAATTGTATGAATAAGTGTGCAGAGACTTGATAAAAACCACTCAAATTAGCACACGATAAACCATAAATAGTGGTTTATCAATCTCCCCACACTTACATATTAGCATGTCCTCATGCTAAGCTCAAGAGAACTAAAAGAGTGAGGGCAAAATGGTAGAACTTATGCAATGCAACCTATCTAGATGCAAGCTACCTACATGCATCATGCTATTCTAATTACTATATATATATATATATATATATATATATATATATATAAGCATACATGTGGTCAAATTGAGTCAAATTTCCAAGAAATCATATATGCACAATCAAGGGCTAAATCATATTAAAACACATTCACAATTGAGTTTAGTTAATCAAAAGAGTTCACAAACTTGCAAGACAAGCAATGATCAAATATTGACATATGGAAATTAGCCATTGAACCCTTACTGAGTTTGTACATGCACTCTAATCACTCAAGTGTTTGGGGTTAAACAACTTAACTCTTCTCTAGTCATGCTTTCTAAAACTTTGTTCTTCATCTAACCAATTAACAAATATTTAATGTGCAAATGCAAACATCATGAGGTCTTTTCAAGGTTGTAATGGGGCTAAGGTGAGGGTGAGTATATATGTATGGCCAAGTGAGCTATAATATGAATCTTTGACTAATCTAAGTTCTCACCTACACACACACACACACACACTCTATACAATTTTAAAATCATGCCTAGCTACCCATAATCTCACTTTTGTGTATTTCACATACTCATGTATCAAATTTTCTTTAATTTCACCACATATGCATTGATCTTTTATTAAACTTAGTATTGGGATAATTTTATCCCATATTTATTTATTTATTTATTTTTAATATGAAAGCAAACATAACATATCAATGCATATAGTTTTTCTGGTTTCACACGAGTATGCACCCAAATTTCTAATATTTTTGTTAATAGAACATAATACTTTTTCATCAACCCAAGTTCCCACAATTCCCCACACTTAGTTGATACACAATCTCCATCTTAAGCTAACCAAAGATTCAATTGGGGTAATTAATTATTTTTCTGCTTAAGGCTAGTGATGTAGTAAAATACAGAACAAATGGGAATTAAAAGGCTCAAAGTGGCAAACAAGGGTAATTGAAGTGGTAGGCTATTTGGGATAAGTGAGCTAATAACAAATGATGGCCTCAATCATATGTATGCATGTAAATACACTAAACAATGGATATATAGAATGGAACAAAGTAAAGATTGCAATCATAGAGAAGAAACACACAAGAATAAAAATCATGGTTAAATAATGTAACCATGTAATTAAGCTCAAAAACTCACGGGTTGTGTGTTCTTAGCTCAAGCCCATATTCCAATAACTATATATGTATCATGCATGTTTCAAAAGTTTTAACTTAAATCAATGTGAATCTTTAATTGTCTGTTCTAAGAAAAAGATACATTCCTTGAAAATTTCATCAATTGACCAACATTTATTATTATTATATATATATACTAAATGAGATGTTGTGATTATGAAAAGCTAAAAGTTTTTAGTTTATCCCTATTTTCAATCAAATCAATTTCTCATATGCCAAAAGGGTAAACTAAACTTAATAATCCATGTTTTTCCACATCACAACTAATAGACTAAATGTGCAATTCAAGCTAAATATCCAGGATATATACAAGCCCAAAGTGCAAAATGCAACAAAGTAAAAATAAACAGAAGTACAATAAAATAGAAATGTGCAAGTACTAAAAGAAAAAAAATAAAATAAAATAAAGCAAAATACAAAATAAAGCAAAATAGGATAAAAGTTTGAAATGGTTCACCAAAATATAATCCGCTGGAGACGGCAACCTCCCCACACATAAAGCACAGCATCGTCCTCGATGCTCTCAGTCAAGCTGGGTATGAAGGATTATCGCCTACTGAAGGGTGTGCCGCTGGCTCTGTTGGCGGTGATCCTTCAAACCCAGCTTGACTAAGAGCATCGAGGACGATGCTGTGCTTTAAGTGTGGGGAGGTCGCCGTCTCCGGCAGATTATATTTTGGTGAACCATTTCAAACTTTTATCCTATTTTCTTTATTTTGTATTTTGCTTTATTTTATTTTATTTTATTTCTTTTAGTACTTGCACATTTCTATTTTATTGTACTTCTGTTTATTTTTATCCCCGGCAACAGCGCCATTTTGACGAACGGATTTTTGATGGTTTATAATTTCTCAATGAATTCTCGTTACAAGTATAGTTTCTAAACCAACAAATAATCCTCTCATGCAAAAATTTGTTTGTCACAAGTAGCAAAATCCAATAAAATAATAACCGAAGTATTTAAACCTCGGGTTGTCTCTCAAGGAATTGCAGGGAGGTGTAGTCATTATTGGTTATGGAAAAGTATCTTTTGGGGTTTTGAATAAGGAACGAGAAAAGTAAATTGCAAGTAAGTAAACTAATAGCTAATAAAGCTCTTGGAAAGGTATGAGAATTAGAAGTCCTATCCTAACGATCCATATCAATTGTGACATCAATTGTCCATTGCTCCCACTTAGTTAACCTCTAACTATGAAGGAAAGTCAAGTGGATGAATGAATTTGATTCCTCAAGCCCTAGTCAACTCCTAAGGAAAGACTAGCTTTAGAGGGATCCAAATCAACTAGCAACTTTCAATTATCAATCAACAAAGGAGTTTGATAACTCAAGCGTCTCCAATTACTCAACCATAGCCAAGAGGAGAGAAATCTACTCTAGAATCTAATCAAGCATTCTATCAAACACTTGGAAGGCATAACATAAAAACATATAAAACTAGCAAGGAATATTAAATCCAAATGACCAATTGCAAACATCAATGACTCACAAATAATAGGAGAAGCAATAAATATAAAATACCTCAAATTGCATTAAAATAGAAAATTGAATCTAACATGAGAATTCATAAACTAAAATAGCAACATAAAGTAATCAACAAGGGGAATAAATAAACTAGAAAGCTAGAACAATTAATAGTAGAAGAGAAACTAAATTAAAGTAGAGTAGAAATCTCAAATTGAAAATAGCTAATCCTAAGAATCCTAAAACCTAGAGAGAGGAGAGAGCCCCTCTCTCTAGAAAACTACATCTAAAACCTAAAATTATGTGAATGAATGTTGTGTGAATGAATGAATGATTCCCTCACTCTGCAGTCTCTATTCTGTGTTCTTGGGCTTGGAACTGGGCCCAAATGGAGCCCAAAAATTGCTCCCAGAGTTTTCTGCAATTTCTGCACGTGGCGCATGTCACGCGTACGCCTAGGTCATGCGTACGCGTCACTTAGCAAAAATTCTTGTCATGCGTATACGTCAGTCACGCGTACGCGTCATCCTCGCATACGCGTCGCTGCCAGCTTTTCAAAACTTCATTTTCTTGCGTTCCTTCCATTTTTGCATGCTTCCTTTCGATCCTCTAAGCCAATCCTTTCCTATAAAGCCTGAAAATACTTAACACACAAATTTCGACATCGAATGGTAATAAAAGGTAAATTGACAGTTTAAAGGCCCAGGAAACATGTTTTCAACCATAGAACAAAATTGGGAAGGAATTGTAAAATCATGCAAATTGTATGAATAAGTGTTCAGAGACTTGATAAAAACAACTCAAATTAGTACAAGATAAACCATAAAATAGTGGTTTATCAATTAGCTAATGGCTTTGCCTCAATCCACTTTGTGAAGTAGTCTATGCCTACAATGAGAAACTTGATTTGTCCGGACCCCTAGGGGAACGGTCCAAGGAGGTCGAGCCCCCACTTTGTGAATGGCCAAGGTGAAGTAATGCAGATGAGCTCCTCATGTGGAGCTATGTGAAAGTTGGCGTGGTTCTGGCATGGTGGGCATGTCTTGACAAACTCTGTTGCTTCCCCTTGTAAGGTCGGCCAGTAGAAACCAGCTCGGAGTACTTTTTTGGCACGGTCTCGTGCCCCAAGGTGGTTGCCGCACATGCCACTATGGAGTTCTTCGAGAACTTCTCTTGTAGCGGAGGTTGGGACGCATTTTAGAATAGGTGTAGAGATTCCTCTCTTATATAGGACGTCCTGTATTATGGTGTAGTACTATACTTCTCGTACTAGCCTTTTTGCCTCATTTTCTGACTTGAGGTAATTGATTATGGGAGTCATCCTTCCTTGATCTTGTCCTGATATGGATAGGATCTTTTCTTCCTCCAAGGTTGATGGACTTCAGAGTGTTTCTTGGATGAGACTTCTATTGTTGCCCCCTGGTTTCGTGCTGGCTAGTTTTGAGAGTGCATCAGCTCGGGCATTCTGTTCTCGAGGTATGTGTCGGATCTCATATCCCTTAAATTGTCCGAGCTATTCTTTGGTTTTGTCAAGGTATTTTTTCATAGTGGGATCCTTGGCTTGATAGCTCCTTTCTATTTGCAAAGTGACTATTTGGGAGTCGCTAAAGATGGTAAGTCTTTCAGCTCCCACTTCCCTAGCCAGCCTCAAGCCAGCCAGTAGTGCTTCATATTCAGCTTGATTATTTGAAGCAGGGAACTCAAATTTTAAGGAGAGCTCGACCTGGGTTCCCTGATCGCTTTCTAAAATGACGCCTGCGCCACTCTCGGTTTTGTTTGAGGAGCCATCTACATAAAGGCTCCACTTTGTGGGGCTGTCCGGGATGTCAGTATACTTTGCGATGAAGTCGGCCAGATACTGGGATTTAATAGCTGTCCAAGCTTCATACTTGATGTCAAATTCAGACAATTCAACCGCCCATTGTAGGATTCTTCTGGCTAAGTCTGTTTTCTATAAGATCCCCTTTATGAGTTGGCTGGTACGCACTCTGATGGTGTGAGCTTGAAAGTATGGTCGGAGTCGTCGGGAAGTGAGTATGAGGGCGTAGGCGAATTTTTCTATCTTTTGATAGTTTAATTCAGCCCCTTGTAAAGCCTTACTGATGAAGTAAATGGGTTGTTGCCCACTTTCGTCTTCTCTTACTAGTGCTGATGCTATTGCCTGACTTCCTACGGCAAGGTATAGTATGAGCTCTTCACCTTCCCGAGGTCGAGTAAGGACAGGTGGTTGCCCGAGAAATTTCTTAAAATCTTGGAAGGCTTGTTCACATTTTGGGATCCACTCGAACTTCTTTCCCTTCCTTAATGTTGCATAGAAATCTTAAGGCTGATCCAGCTAGGAACCTAGACAGAGCCGCTAGTCTTCCATTGAGCTGCTGGAACTCTTTGATACAGGTTGGACTTCTCATGCAAAGTATAGCCTAGCATTTATTCGGGTTCACCTCGATTCCTCTTTGGGTGAGCATGAAGCCCAAGAATTTTCCAGCTTTACCACGAAGGTGCACTTTGCGGGTTAAGTCGCATGCCATGCTTTCTTATGGTGTCGAACACTTTAGTGAGGTCGGATAGCAACGATTCCTCACTTTGAGTTTTTACCAGCATGTCGTCTACATAAACCTCCATTAACTTCCCGATGTGGTTGGCAAAGACTTTGTTCATCAATCTTTGGTATGTAGCTCTTGCATTTTTGAGTCCAAATGGTATGACTATGTAGCAGTAATTTGCCTTTAGAGTTAGGAACAAGGTCTTTTCTTGGTCGGGTGGATACATTGGAATTTAGTTGTATCCTGAATAAGCATCCATGAAAGAGAGGTACTTGTATCCGGAAGAAGCATCCACTAGAGTGTTTATATTCGAGAGCGGGTAGGGGTATTTAGGATAGGCTTTATTGAGGTCGGTGTAGTCGGTACACTTTCGCCACTTTCCATTTGACTTCTTTACCAAGACGACATTGGCTAGCCATAATGAGTACTCGACCTCCATTATGAATCCTGCCTCCAGTAAGGCTTGTACCTGCTCTTCCATAGCTTGGGACCTTTCTGGCCGAGATCCAGGATACACCGCCAGCTTATGGCACATTACCTTGGGATCTATGCCGGGCATGTCTGTGGCCTTCCATGCAAAGAGATCGGCATTATCCTCTAGGAGCTGTATCAATGGCTCCTTTAAGTCTTCCTTTAAGGTTGCCCCTATATTTGTTGTTTTATCCTGGGCATCCCTGATCTGGACTTCTTTGGTTTCAACTTCTGGCTGAGGGCGGAGCTCTTCGCGAGCTCGGATTCCCCCGAGTTCTATAGTATTAGTTTCTTTTCCTCTGGGGTCGCCTTTAAGGTTCAGACTTTCGTTGAAACAGCATCGTGCAAGTCTTTGGTCTCCCTTTATGGTAGCGATCCCTTCGGGAGTAGGGAACTTCATGCATAGGTGTGGAGTGGAAACCACGGCGGTGAGCTGGTTTAACATTGTCCGACCTATTAACGCGTTGTAGGCTGAGCTTACGTCAATTACAATGTAGTCTATGCTTAACGTCCTAGACGGAGTTTCTTTCCCAAAGGTTGTGTGTAGTGGGATGTACCCTAATGGCTGAATTGGGGCGTCTCCTAGCCTAAATAGACTATTTGGGTATGCTTTGAGCTCTCTTTCTTGTAAGCCGAGCTTGTCGAAGGCAGATTTGAACATTATATTCGCAGAGCTTCCTTGGTCAACCAATGTTCGGTGGAGGTTGGCATTGGCAAGTATTATGGTAACTACCACAGGGTCATCATGCCCCGGGATGATGGCCGCGGCGTCTTCTTTGAGTGAAGGTAATAATGGGGAGGTCGACTGACCTGTATCCTCCTCCAACATGGTACACCTCTTTAAGGTGTCTTCTGTGGGACAACTTAGAGATCCCTCCTTGTTTCGAGGGTTACCTGAAACTTAGGTCGATCTCGGATGAGATCTGTTGTGGTGGTCGAAGTTGTCGTGTCCGACTTGTTTAATCTGGTGGTACTACTGATCCTTGATCACCGAAGGGTATTGGTACCTGCAAGAGACTCCGATGCTTAAGTTAGGACGGGCTTTAAGCAGGTTTTTTGTGTAGAATCAGAGTATGAGTTATACCTGGGTGCTCCAGTGTATTTATAGCTAGTAGTGTGGAGTGACCTCCCTTGAGATAAGTTAGTTATCTTATCTTATGTTTTTGTGGGTGGGTCCCCTTATCTTTGCCCAGCCACCTTTAAGTGGGCTGTGATCTTCTGCTTTGGACCTACCTGGGCCTCAATGGTGATTTGGCCGAACTCTTTAAGGAGAGGTCGGTGGCGATCCAAACCTTTGAGAGGTCGGTCGCTCTTGTCTTCAGTCAACCCGGGTCGTGTAGCTCGACCCAAGCTATGAACAGTGCCCCTACTCGAGTTCGATCTTTCCTTCGAGGTCGTGTCTTTAGACTTCGATCCCTTTGTGGAAGTCGTGCTCGAGCATTCGCCTTTGGTCGATGTCTTGTATAACTCCCGTTGGGATTGCCTCTGCTTGAATGCGTAGCATTTCTTTCTTTAATTGTAGCGCGCGTTTCTGTTTTTCTTGGGAATGCGTGAGGGCTTTAAAAGCTAATTTAACGTCTTTTTGCCGTTTCCTCTTTTCCCTCTTCGTATTTCATTTTGAAATTAAAGAAGAAGTTTTACTTTCACTTTCAGTTTCTTCTTCCCCTTTCTTCTTTGTTCCTTTGGTGCTAATTCTTCTGATTTCACGCCCCTCAAGCCTCATTCCTTCTCTGTTCAAAAAAGCGCTTCGTTGGTGCGTGCTCATCGTTTGCTTCTGTCTGGCCGATTGTCGCTCATGTTCTCTGCAGGTTGGTGCTTTCTCTTTCTTTCTTTATTCTTTGATAGTCACTTTCATGTATGCTTTTACTGTATACTCACCAAGTTTTTATTTTTATTGAGTTTGCCTTGAAAATCTTGATTCTTTCTACGAAAAGATTGTGTCTTTATTTTTTATCAACATTTGCGATTTTCTCTGCTGCTCCTATGTGCGCTTTGTTGCTATCAGTAGTTTTGTCTTTTCGTAGCTGAATGTATGAGGGATTACTGATACTTAGGTTGAGCTCCTTGCATGTTTGAAAGGGTTACAACTGGTTAGGGTTTCAATTTTTTTTTGCGTCATCTCCTTTTCTGGGTTTTTATTCTGTTGTTACCTCCAAAGGGTGCCCCTGGGTTTTGTTGAATACTCCTTATTTTCGTAATCCCTGGGGTGCCCTTTTTGGTTGCCCCACCTCTGTGTTGATTGGTTATTCCTTCTCTTTTTTTTATTTTGTCCGAGTTGTTTAGTATTGACCCTTGTTATCTTCCTTTGTTGTAGGTGTAGTTTGTCGTATGTCTTCCCGAAAAAATATTGTTGAGATGTCTACCAAGATCCCTGTTGGCATGTCCGACTGGCTGGATTCTATAGTCTTAATGTGTGTGACCGTGGCCAACCCAGAGTACTGTGAGAGGCTTAGGAGATTCCACAGGATCTGTAGCAATAGGAATGATGAAAAGAATTATGAGCTGTTGTCGCCCGACCCTGAGGAGAGGGTTAGTTTCCCTTCTTTGACCCCAGGAGAACGTCCGTTCTTTTACGCTTATGATTATTTCTTTAGTCTGCTGAACATCACCATCCCCTTTACTGCTTTTGAGACCGACCTCCTATGGACTTGCAACGTGGCCTCTTTCCAGCTTTATCCGAACTCTTGAGCCTTCATTAAGATTTTTCAGCTGTTGTACCAGGAGTTAGGTGTTCGACCTACCGTGTCTCTTTTCCTTTATCTGTTTGTGTTGACCAAGCCTGGAGTAGCCAAGAAGAAGGCTTCTTGGGTTTCGTTTCGAGCTACCCAAGGGAAGAAAGTATTTTCTATGTATGATGAGTCTTTTCGGGATTTTAAGAACTATTATTTTAAGGTCTAAGCTGTAGAGAATGCCCGACCTTTCTTTTTAGATGAGAATGACGAGTCGACCTTCCCTCTGTGTTGGCAAAAAGATATAGTAGCTACTAAGTATTCTTGGGAGAGTCTGGATGAGGTTGAACATGTCTTTGTGAGTGTTTTAGAGGAGAACTGGGGGGAGCCTCCTCATCTGGACACAAAGAGGTTTCTAGGAGATCCTTTCCTCCTCTGTGCTGAGCTGGGTAGTGCCCGACCTCTTTTTCGAATGGCTTTCTTCTGTTATTTGCTGATTTATCCCTTGATTATTTGTAACTTTATTTTCTTGGCTCCTTTTTTCAGAAATGGTGAAATCTACGGATTCCATGAAGGCCTTCCATAGGGCTAAGAAGGCGACGGCTGCACAAAACTTATCGGCCAAGGCTTCGGGGGAAGGGTCTTCTCAGGTGCCTCCGAAGAAGCCGACTTCTGATGCTTCTGGGCTGAGGAAGATCATTCTGACTCCTCAAGTCCAGATGATTCCTTCTGACCCTGTTCAGCCGACTTTTGGTGCTGCTTCTTCTCCTACAGCTGCTGATCCTCCCACAAAACGACAAAAAATTGTTGGATCTTATGATCTGAATAGCCAGGAGTTTGACGGCATGGGTTTTACCACCGAGGTGATATCCCCTTTTGGCAAAGTACCCTTGGATGATGTGTCCATTCTTCGCCATTGACGAACGAATTTTCTATCGGTAAAGAAATTTTTATAAAAATATATTCGCATTGGTAGTATAGTTTCTAAACCAACAGAGAATCCCTTTCGTACAAAAGTTTGGTTGTCACAAGTAACAAAATCCAATAAAGTTGATAACCGAAGTATTTAAACCTTGGGTCGTCTTCTCAAGAAATTGCAGGGAGGTATGATTTATTATTGGTTAAGTAAAAAGATATGTTTTTGGGTTTTTTAAAATAAGGAACAAGTAATTTAAATGACAAGAAAAATAAATTAATAATAATAAAATCTCTTGGCAAGGTATAAGAAATTTAAGTCCTATCCTCGTTATCCTTATCAGGTGTGATGAAAATTGGATTCTGCTCCCACTTAAATTAACCCTTACTAAATAAAGGAAAGTCAAGTGGACAAATTAATTTGATCCTCAGGTCCTAGTCAACTCCTATGGAGAGACTAGAGTTATTGGAGTGCAAATTAACCAGCAAAGAATTCCAATTTCAATCAACAGCTGAGTTGATTACTCAAGTGTTATAAATTACTTAACCAAGCCAAAAGGAGAAATAAATCTACTTGAATAAAAATGCCTTTAGATGGGAAGCAGCAGTAACATAAATAAAAGAAAGAAATCTTAAATCTTAAATACCTCAAATTGCATTTAAACATAAATTCAAGTCCTAACATGGAAAGGTTCATAAGCCAAATTGAAAAGATAAATAACAATTAAAGTAATAGAATAAATAAAACTAGAAAGTAATTTAAAGGAACGTTAAACCTATGATTGAAGAAATAACCATAAACTGAAAGGAATCCTAATTCTAAAAATCTAAATCCTAAATCCTAAATCCTAAGAGAGAGGAGAGAACCTCTCTCTCTCTAAAACTACATCTAAATCCTAATAATTGTGAATGTGTATGTTGTGTTTTATGAATGGATGCATTCTCCCACTTTATAGCCTCAAATATGTGTTTTTTGGGCCGAAACCTGGCCCAGAAACAACCCAGAAATCGCTGGAGACGAAATCTGCCATGCTGATTTTTGTCACTGCGACGCATCCGCGTGGAGCACACGTTCGCGTCATCTAGCTGTATGGAAACTATAGCAAATTATAAATCAAATTGAAGCCCCAGACGTTATCTTTCGAACGCAACTAGAACCGCATCATTTGGACTTCTGTAGCTCAAGTTATGACCATTTGAGTGCGAAGAGGTCAGGCTAGACAGCTTAGCAATTTCTTCAATTTCTTGTATTCCTTCCACTTTTGCATGCTTCCTTTCCATCCTCCGAGTCATTCCTGCCCTGTAATCTCTGAAAACACTTAACACACATATCAAGGCATCGAATGGTAATAAGAGAGGATTAATAATAAGTAATTTAATGGTCAAAGAAGCACGTTTTCAATCATAGCACAAAATCAGGAAGGAGAATGTAAAACATGCATTTTGTATGAACAAGTGTATGAAAGATTGATAAAATCCACTCAATTGAGTACAAGATAAATCATAAAATAGTGGTTTATCAGCCATCTAGATTTTATTACTAGTAATAGTATTCAGATGGTGAAACTTGGGGAGGCCTTGTTTCGTGTTGTCCGGGATTCTCCGGTTCATGCAACTAAGGCTTTTATGGAGGATGCCAAGTCGAAGTTTGACAGAATTAAGGGCTTGAAGGATGAACTAGATGCCAGGGTGGCGAAGCTGGAGCTGGATGTGGAGAGGGAGAAGTCCCGGGCTACAGCTGCTGAGGCAGCTGCAAATTTGGCTGGAGAAACGGCGAAAAATTACAAGGAGAGCTACATCTGTACCTATGGCGAGCTGCTAGAAGTTAAGGAGAGGCTTGAGTCTGTCCAGGCTGACTATGCCGAGCTCTAGGGTCATCTAGTGGGCAGCGTGACTGATGCGTATGAAAATTTGAAGGCCGAAGTCCGAGTTATTGCCCTCGAACTTTACCTCACTTTATTCAGTTTGCATAATGTAGTGGAGGACGGCAAGATCGTGCCTGCCCCGGATGACGAGGATAAGAGTCCTCCTCTTGTGCCACCAGGGAAAGTCGCAACAGCTTCAGCCTCTTCCGTCCCTTCAAAGGTCGACCAACCAGAGTCTGAGCCCGACGTGGAGATTCTAAATCGTCCCGATGGAACTGTTGATGCTGTCCCGATCTCGTCCATTCCTCCTCCTCCAGCCAACGATGCCACTTGATAAATCCCGATTTTATGGTTTATCGTGTGCTTAATTTGAGGGATTTTATCACCTTTTCTCACATTTATTCAATGAAATAGGATGGTTTTGCAATTCTCCCTTGATTTGTGCTTAAATGTGAAAACATGCTTTTTAGGCCTTAAAATAGCTAAATTTAACTCACTTTAATTCCATTCGATGCCTTGATATGTTTGTTGAGTGATTTCAGGTTCATAAGGCAAGTATTGGATGGAAGAAGTGAGGAGAAAAGCATGCAAAGTGGGAGAACGCATGAAGAAATAAAGGAACCGTAAAGCTGTCAAGCCTGACCTCTTCGCACTCAAACGACCATAACTTGAGTTACAGAGGTCCAAATGAGGCGGTTCTAGTTGCGTTCAAAAGATAACATCTGAGGCTTTGAAATGGTATAAAAGTTACCATATTTTGCTTCGTGTATAGGGGCGCACATGCGCCATGTACGTGGTTCACTAAAAGTGAAATCGTGGCCAGCGATTTGTAGCTCATTTTGGGCCCAATCCAACTTATTTCTGATGCTATTGAACCCAAGGATTGAAGGGGGAATGAACCAAGTAGTCATAGTTTATTTTTTCATTATGTTTTAGGATAGAATTCTAGAGAGAGAGGCTCTCTCCTTTCTCTAGATTTAGGATAGAAATTAGGGTAAAGTTAGGTTAATGACTCTCAAATTTCTCTTTCAATTCTTGTTTTGATTTTAACTCTCATTATATTTTAGTGTTTTATTGCCCTTGCTCTTCTAGTTTTACTTGTTATTTTCTTATTTGCTCTCTTATGTTGATGAACAATTGTTGGATCTTGATTTCTCTTAATGCAATTTTATGTTTCCATGTCTCTTTTATGTTGATCTTGATTGTTATTATTGATTTCTTGGTTATGTTAGTTATGGGTTTCCTTAATTCTTGCATTTTATAATGCTTACTTTTCTTGCACACTAGGTGTTTGTTAAAATGTTTCCTTTAATTTTTGAGTAGTTTTCTTTGCTCTTGGCCTAGGCTAAGGGAATTGAGTGACCTTGAGTCATTGGGTCTCAATGAATTGGTGATTTGAGAACACTTGGCGATCAATTTGATACTCATTGCACCAACCCACTACTAATCTAATTAGTAGATAGGTTGGGACTTATGGGTTGATGTGATCAAAGCCATTTGACGTACTTCAAGTCTAGGAGTCGATATTACGTACTTAAGACTTTTGGAAGTAGACTTAATGAGCTTGGTTCCTCATAATTGTCAATATATGATTTTTAGATAAGGATGGTGATCTCAATTACCTATGTCTAGCCAAGAGTACTTTTCATTTCTTTTATTAGTTAATTGTTCATTTACTTTTCTTGCCATTTATTTTCTTGCAAAAATATAAAAACCAACCCCTTTACCCCCTCTATAGCCAATAATTGAGCATTTCATCGCAATTTCTTGTGAGACGATCCGGAGTCTAAATACTTCGGTTAATTCTTATTGGGGTTTGTTAATTGTGACAAAACCAAAATTTAATTTGATGTGAGAGTTGTTTGTTGGTTTGGAGCTATGCTTACAACGAAATCCTTCTTTCTATAAGAGAAATTCCTAACCAACACGATTCTTGCTATCAAATTAATGGCGCCATTGCCGGGGAGTTGCAATGGTGTTACATTATTGCCTATTGTGAATATTGTGAATATGTTTGCCTTTTGCTTATTTGTTAGTTTTTGTTAGCTTTAGGACTTTGTTGCTTTTTTTTTGTTAGCTTTTGCTTTTATTTGCTACTATGAATTCTCACCCCTTTGGCTATGAGTTTGGTTCAAATTATGTTGTAGGAAATGGGAACTACAATGAGGATGTGCATCAAGGATGGAACAATCAAAGATGGGAGGAGCCTCAAGGGATTGATCAACCTTCTTGACAACCACAACCTCCGATTTCTTATGGGTTTAATTCTAATCCTAATGCATATCAATCTAATGGATGTGGTGACCCTTATTGTGATTGTCAACAACCACCACCATATGCCTATGAACCACCTCCTCAACATAATTTTGCACCACCTTACTCACAAGCCCATTTTCACCAAATACCTCCATATGAACCCAACCCATATCCACCATACCAACTACCTTGTGAACCATATTAACCATATGAAGAACCACCCCAATCTCACCACCAATACCCTCAAAAACCACCATCTCCATATTATCACCAAGATGAATCACCTCCCATGCATGATAACTTTCAACCACAAAATAAATTTCCCTTTACACCACAACCCTCTATGGAAGAATACCCATATCCATCAATCCAAGAGCCAATGGATCACCTCAACGAAGCAATGGATCGGCTTCAAGCAATAATCCATCAAAAGGAGCAAGAGAAAGCCCAAAAGAATTGTGAAGCTATCGAGGCTAACCTTGCCAAAATTAAAGCCAACTTAGACTCACGGGACTCATGCAACAAGCAAAGCATCTCCATGGATGAATGTGAGAAATCAACCGAAGAAAGGAGCATGAAGGAGATTTTAGAATCTCAATATGAGGACAAGGAGATGGGGTATGTCTTGCAACAAGTGGAGGAGGAAAAGATTATTGAAGAAGAAGAAGTGGTTGAAGAGTTAGAGGAAGTTGAACAAGAGGTGGATTTCAAACTTGAGAGCACTTCCACACCAAGTGACATTGTTGATGATTTTGTGGAAGTTGTTGAACCTTCTTCCAATGAGCTTGAATTTGGTGTTAAGGAGGATAATGCGCAACCTCCAAGGCATAGTATGAATGATGAAAGATTGTAAGAGGATGATCAAGAGGCAAACTCCATCAATGAAGAATGTGTGGAAGAAGTTGGTGGGCAAGGAATTGAAGTTGAAAAAGCTTGCCAAGAGGTGGAGGTAGTCAAAGAAGAGCACAAGGAAATGGAACTTACAAGACCATTGGAGATGTCCCTTCCTAAGTCACCATCCAACATAACATTCAAGTGGGTAAAATCCTAATCTCTAATATTTACTTTCCCACTTGAGTATGGTTTGATTGAGACGGATGGCCAACTTAGAGCTCTTTGTGGAGTTAAGAATAGGAGAGAATTGGTTGGTGGTAGGCATTACAATCCAAGGTTCATTATGGTTGAGTCATCAAGGCTTAAGTACAATGGTTGGTGTAGAACCATATTGCATGGGTCTAGGAGAAGGTTTGGATGCTTAATTGAGAATTCACAAGCCTTATCACCCAAATTTAACTATGGTAGTCAACGAGAAGATGGGTGCAAGAACAAGGTTTGGGACTCTGGAATCCATTTCAACATTCAACACTCTTGGGGCCTTATCATTCACTTGAGCTTACTTGAAGGCCTTGTGCGCCTAATTTGGGATCCCGGTGGACATTGGAGATGCAAACAATGGTGGGGATTCAAGGATGAATTCAAGTATAAACCACCCTAGCAAGGACCCCCACCAAATGTCCAACTTAAGGACTTAAACTAAAAGTACTAGGTGGGAGACACCCCACCATGGTAAACTCTTTCCACTCTCTTTTAGATTTGGTTAATAAGTGATTAGAGTTGCCATTGTAGGAAGTTCTTCTTATTTTCTATACTCTTATGCATTTTGCTTTTATTGATAGGTTGTTTGTTGCATTCATGCTTTGATTAGTATAGCTATTGTTGAATTGCATTTTACTTGTAGTATAAGTTTTGTTTTTAGTATGTTTAAAAATTTTTCAAAACTAAAAAGATTTGTTGTTAAATTTGATTTTTGATTGTTTTAGAATGCTTATAGATTAGGGGAGTGCCCTATTTTTGAAAAAAAAAGGGCATCCGCGCGCAAGCGCACTGTGCGCGCGCGCGCCGATGGTGCATCTCACACTCCTGGTACAAAAACCAGAGAGTTGTGCCAAAGTTGTGCATATTTTGTGCCTGCGACCTGACACGCAAGCGTACATGACGCATCCGCGTCGGTCACCAACTTCACATCCACGCGTATGCGTGCTATGCGCGTCCGCGTCGCCTGTCTCGCCTGCCCACCCACGCGTGCGTGACGCGTACGCGTCGCCCTCCGCGCCCTATTTTTCCCCTGTTCTGCCTTATTTTCTTTTTCCCTTCTTCTCTTCTTTTCCTTCTAGTTTCTTCCTCTTTCTTTCTTCTTCTTTCTTCCTTTCTTACTTTCTTTTCAAAATTTTCACTCTTTATTTTTCTTATTTTCATCTTCTTTTATATGTTGCATTTGTATATTATCATTCATTGTATTTTAATTTTATTTTTATAGTTTGCTCTTATTTTATTTTCTAAGTTTCTTATTTTAATAATGGTGTTGGATTCTTATATTTAATTGTTGAGAATTTCTTGGTTAATCTTGGTGCTTTGTGACTTGTTTGGCATTCATTGTAATATTCGCTCTACACACAAGATTAGTGCTTTAGTCCGTCCTGACTCATGATCCCTTGTTTTTTTACCTTATCATCATTGAGTTAGGATGGGACCAAATGCTCTCATGCTTATCACTAATCTTGTTTGTGTTAATTGTTGTTTGAACTTGATGCTCGACATGCTCTTCATGTAATTCACTTATGCTTTGACTTTCCTCTTGCATCAAGCATTAATTGATATGCCCTTTGTCTATATTGTTTTCTCATTTACATGCGTAACTACCATGTATTTGAGAACCTTACTCTTATTTGGCAATAGGCCCCGCCTATGTTTTATTGCTTTGATATCTTTGTTGTAGGCTTAATTTTCTTTCTTTTTCTTTCCTTTTAGGTTGGCCACCAAGAAGGAAAGAAATGGAAAAGCTTCTAATGGGCAACAAGCAAGTTCACCCGCACAACCTTTTGAAGGAACTCATCAATTGTAGCAACCCGTCCACCTTGCTCTTCTTTGCATTCACCGAGGATGGTGCAAATTTTTAAGTGTGGGGAGGTCGTTCGACCGATCTCCATGGGTAACAACTTTCTTTTTTCAACACCAATTTTTTAATTTTTGTCTTTGTCAGATTAGTTGTTGCATTTCATGATAGGTTGCATGTTAGTTAGAATTTGTACATATTCTATCACTTCTTTTTATGTTAGGACTACTTGGTTAGGGTGATGACTTCTTTTCCAAGAAAAAAAAATATTTTTAGGGCACCCTACCAATTTGAAAAAAAGAATTTGTTGTACTTGCTTGAAGAATTTATTTTGGAACATGATTTTTGAGCTAAGAACACAAGCATGTGAGTTTTGAGCCAAATTGTGTGGTTACATCATATAACCACTTATTTCCATTCTTGTGTGCATTATTCTCTTTCTATGATTGTAATCTTTGATTTGTTTGATTCTTTATGTCCATTATTCCATGTATACATGCATTTATATAATTGAGGCCATCATTTCATTTAGCTCACTTACCCAAATAGCCTACCCTTCATCAACCATTGTTAGCCAACTTTGAGCCTATTTAATCCCTTTTGTTCTTAATGTTAGCACATCACTACCCCTAAGTGAAAAACAATAAATGTCCTTAATTTGGATCTTTGATTAGCTTAGGCTAGTGAGAGTGTTTATCATTTGGGTATGGGAAACTTGGACATTGGTTGAGGTAAAAGTGTAAATTATATTTTTGTTGGAAATTTTGGGAATTGGGTACATGCTTATGCATTAAATATGTAAAACCATATGCATTGATACGTTTGTATATACTAAAAAAATTATAAAGAAAAAAATATATATATATATAGAAAAAGAACAAAAAAAAGAGAAAAAGAAATAAAAAGGGGACAAAAAATGCCCTAAAGTAAAGTTTAATAAAAATCAATATATATGGAATGTGAATTAAAAAGAATGCATGAGTATGTGAAAAAGTGGGAATCATGGGTAGCTAGGTTGTATATTAGAATCGTATAGGTTGTTATACGTGTTAGGTGAGAGCTTAGGTTAATCAAATATTCAAATTTCAAACTCACTTGACCATATGCATCCAACCTTGACCTTAACCCCATTACAACCTATAAATAAGTCCTCATGATGAATGTATGCATGCATTGAATAATTGTTGATTGTTAGATGAAAAACAAATCTTGGAAAGCATGAGTAGAAGAGAACTGAGTGAGCAACCCTATACACTCGAGCGACTAGAGTGCAAACACTTCCAGTGAGGGTTCAATGCTCAATTCCTTGTTCCTGGCTTTCATGAGCTTTCTTCTTGCAAGTCTACTTGTACTTCATTTTGATATTTGAATTGGTAGAGTTTGTGAGTCTTCATATGACCTTTGCCCTACTTGCTTATATATGTTCTTGGAGATTGATTTGCTTTTAACCAAGTAGGTAAAATCATTTTGCATTTAGTTGCATGCATGAGGTTAGGTTTATATAGTTTATTTGCATTGAATAAATGTTCATACCCTTTTCTTATCCTTCTTTATTCTTAGCATGAGGACATGCTTGGTTTAAGTGTGGGGAGATTTGATAAACCCCGATTTTGTGGTTTATCTTGTGCTTAATTTGGGGGATTTTATCACCTTTTCTCACATTTATTCAATGAAATAGCATGGTTTTGCAATTCTCCCTTGATTTGTGCTTAAATGTGAAAACATGCTTTTTAGGCCTTAAAATAGCTAAATTTAACTCACTTTAATTCCATTCGATACCTTGATATGTTTGTTGAGTGATTTCAGGTTTATAAGGCAAGTATTGGATGGAAAAGTGAGGAGAAAAGCATGCAAAGTGGGAGAACTCATGAAGAAATGAAGGAACCGTAAAGCTGTCAAGCCTGACCTCTTCGCACTCAAACGATCATAACTTGAGCTACAGAGGTCCAAATGAGGCGGTTCTAGTTGCGTTGGAAAGATAACATTTGGGGCTTCAAAATGATATAAAATTTTTTATATGTAGCTTTGCGTATAGGGGCGCGCACGCGCCATGTATGCGTGCGCGCTGATGCAACACGCGGCTCACTAAAAGTGAAATCGTGGCCAGCGATTTGTAGCTCATTTTGGGCCCAATCCAACTCATTTCTGATGCTATTGAACCCAAGGATTGAAGGAGGAATGAACCAAGTAGTCATAGTTTAGTTTTTCATCATGTTTTAGGATAGAATTCTAGAGAGAGAGGCTCTCTCCTCTCTCTAGATTTAGGATAGAAATTAGGGTAAAGTTAGGTTAATCACTCTCAAATTTCTCTTTCAATTCTTGTTTTGATTTTAACTCTCATTATATTTTAGTGTTTTATTGTCCTTGCTCTTCTAGTTTTACTTGTTAATTTCTTATTTGCTCTCTTATGTTGATGAACAATTGTTGGATCTTGATTTCTCTTAATGCAATTTTATGTTTCTATGTCTCTTTTATGTTGATCTTGATTGTTATTATTGATTTCTTGCTTATGTTAGTTATGGGTTTCCTTAATTCTTGCATTTTATGATGCTTACTTTCCTTGTACACTAGGTGTTTGTTAAAATGTTTCATTTAGTTTTTGAGTAGTTTTCTTTGCTCTTGGCCTAGGCTAAGGGAATTGAGTGACCTTGAGTCATTGGATCCCAATGAATTGGTGATTTGAGAACCCTTGGCGATCAATTTGATACTCATTGACACCAACCCACTACTAATCTAATTAGTAGATAGGTTGGGACTTATGGGTTGATATGATCAAAGCCATTTGACGTACTTCAAGTCTAGGAGTAGATATTACGTACTTAAGACTTTTGGAAGTAGACTTAATGAGTTTGGTTCCTCATAATTGTCAATATATGATTTGTAGATAAGGATGGTAATCTTAATTACCTATTTCTAGCCAAGAGTACTTTTCATTTCTTTTATTAGTTAATTGTTCATTTACTTTTCTTGCCATTTATTTTCTTGCAAAAATATAAAAACCAACCCCCCTTACCCCCTCTATAGCTAATAATTGAGCATTTCATTGCAATTCCTTATGAGACGACCCGGAGTCTAAATACTTCGGTTAATTCTTATTGGGGTTTGTTAATTGTGACAAAACCAAAATTTAATTTGATGTGAAAGTTGTTTGTTGGTTTGGAGCTATGCTTACAACGAAATCCTTCTTTCTATAAGAGAAATTCCTAACCAACACGATTCTTGCTATCACCACTACTGGGGAGAATTTAGATCCTTTATAATTTTCTGTACTTGTATTATAGTCCGACTTGTGGACTTTTGAACTTGTTTTTTGTGTAAGACTTTGGTTGACTTCTTTGACACTTGGTTGCTTTTTCTTTATTTTTCAAAACAAAACACTTTAAACTCTGAGGCTTCTTTTCAGCAGTGGCCTTTTGAGTCTTTAATGTTTTATTATGATAACTGCATCTTGCTAGTCATTTCGGGTTTTACCCTTTGAATTTTCTGACCTCCAGTGAGTGAGTTTTCTACCCTTGCTTTTGGGGGCCATGCCCTGTTTTGACTTGGCGCTGATCAAACCTTTATCAAGTCGGGCAATCTTTTATGGTTTTATGGCTGGGCTTTTCAGACAACCTTTTAATGTTCTTATAGAACCTTTTTAGTTTGTTCGAATGATTAGTCCCTTTTTTAAGATCGTGCCTCCTTTGAGCGGAGCTTGCATCCTTTTAGCCAAGAACTCTTGAGCCTTAAGTTGTTTTTCAACCTTTTGGCTTTTTTCTTTTTTGAGATCGTACTTGCGCCTTAGCTGACGTCGACCCGTACGACTTTGTTATCCGGGTTTTTTAGTCATATTCCAATAACTTTTTAGTGTTCCAGGGAGGAACCTTCTCTTTATAGTTTTGTTTGGAAGACTTTTTAGCGCCGTTTTGGCTTGCGCTTTCGCTTTTTAAGTAATGTCTTTTTAAGACTTGTAACTTTCAGCGAAGTACTTTTGGCCTTTCTTTGGCCTTTGCGAGTTGTCTTCATCCATGTTTAGTGATCCTTTCATTGGTCTGACTTCTCTGTCGGGCCTTATTAAGTTATTTTTAGTAGTTCATTTTTAGTCAGACCTCGTCAGGCCACTTTTTATGGTCTACTTTTTATAACTTCTTGCATTAACTTGCTTCTATCGCTTTTACCTTGCCGACCTCTTTGTAATCGGGCGATGAATTTGATTTTCACCTTTCCGACTTCTTTGTAATCGGGCGATGAATTTTTGCGTTTTATGAGCTTAGATTAATGCGTCTTGGTAGGAAACTTTTTAGGGAATTGATAACTTTATTTGAATAATAAATGAAATAAAAACATAAATGTAAGTATGTACATATGAGTGCTTACCCTTAGAGATCGTGCAGTTTCTTAGTTCTCGATCTGGCGCCTCATTAAAGAACCTTTTCAGGAAAAAGAGTACTCCTTAACCTAAGATCTTTTACTTTTCTCTAGCTATAGTACCTTCTTAGGTTACAAGCATGCCATGACCTTGGTAGTTTTCACCCTTCAAGGTCGGACACCTTGTAGTAACCTTTCCCCAGTACTTCTGCTACTCGGTATGGTCCTTTCCAGTTAGCTGCTAGCTTCCCTTCTCCTGACCGACCTGCTCTGATATCATTTCAGATTAAGATGAGATCATTGGTGGTGAAGGTTCGCTGGACTACCTTCCGATTATAACTCAGAGCCATTCGACGCTTTAGGGCTTCCTCTCTAATTCAAACTCTTTCTCAGACCTCTGGAAGTAGGTCGAGCTCTTCCCTTTGAGCTTGGGAGTTGGTATCTTCATTATAGAGGATCATTCTAGGAGATCATTCTTCTATCTCCACGGGAATTATTGCCTCCATTCCGTAAGCAAGTCGGAATGGTGATTCTTCAGTGGTTGAATGCGGTGTTGTCCGATATGCCCATGGGGCTTGTGGGAGCTCTTCGGCCTAAACTCCCTTGGCGTCCTGCAATTTTCATTTTAACCTGGCCAGTATGACTTTGTTGGCAGCTTCCGCCTGTCCATTGGCTTGTGGGTGCTTTACAGAGGTGAATTGATGCTTGATTTTTAGATCAACTACCAGATTTCTAAAGCCTGTGTCGGTGAATTGAGTACCATTATCTGTGATGGAGCATGGGATCTCAAACCTTACGACAATATTTCTGTATAGAAATTTCCAAATTCTTTGGGCAGTGGCAATAGCTAATGGCTCTGCTTCAATCCACTTTGTGAAGTAGTCTATTCTTACAATGAGAAACTTGACTTGTCCGGACCACTGGGAGAAGGGTCCAAGGAGGTCGAGCCCCCACTTTGCAAATGGCCAGGGTGAAGTAATGCAGATGAGCTCCTCATGTAGAGCTATGTGGAAGTTGGCATGCTTCTAGCATGGTGGACCTGTTTTGACAAACTCTGTTGCTTCCCTGTGCAAGGTCAACCAGTAGAACCCTGCTCAGAGTACCTTTTTGGCAAGGGATCGTGCCCCAAGGTGATTGCCGCACATGCCAGTGTGGACTTCTTCAAGAACTGCCCTTGTAGCGGAGGTCGGGATGCATTTTAGGAGAGGTGTAGAGATTCCTCTCCTATATAGGATGTTTTGTATTATGGTGTAGTACTGTGCTTCTCGTACTAGCCTTTTTACCTCCTTTTTGTCTGCAGGAAGTGTTTCTGACTTGAGGTAGTTGATTATGGGAGTCATCCATCCTTGATCCTGTCCTGATATGGTTAGGATCTTTTCTTCCTCCAAGGTTGATGGACCTCGGAGTGTTTCTTGGATGAGACTTCTATTGTTGCCCCCTGGTTTGGTGCTGGCTAGTTTTGAGAGTGCATCAGCTCGGCATTATATTCTCGGGGTATATGTCGGACCTCATACCCCTTAAATTGTCCGAGCTGTTCTTTGGTTTTGTCAAGGTATTTTTTCATGGTGGGATCCTTAGCTTGATAGCTCCCTTCTATTTGCGATGTGACTACTTGGGAGTTGCTAAAGATGGTAAGTCTTTTAGCTCCCACTTCCTTAGCCAGCCTCAAACTAGCTAGTAGTGCTTCATATTTAGCTTGATTATTTGAGGCTGGAAACTCGAACTTTAAGGAGAGCTCGAATTGGGTTCCCTGGTCGCGCTCTCTAAAATGACGCCTGCACCACTCCCGATTTTGTTTGAGGAGCCATCTACATAAAGGCTCCACTTTGTGGGAGTGCCCCGGTGTCAGTATACTCTGCGATGAAGTCGGCTAGGTACTGGGATTTAATAGCTGTCCGAGCTTCATACTTGATGTCGAATTCGGACAACTCAACTGCCCATTGTAGTAGTCTTCCAACTAAGTTTTTTTTCTGTAAGATTCCCTTTATGGGTTGGTTGGTCCGTACTCTGATGGTGTAAGCTTGAAAGTATGGTCAGAGTCATTGGGAAGTGAGTATGAGGGTGTAGACAAACTTTTTTATCTTTTGATAGTTTAAATTCTAAGGTATATATACACTCTCTTCCATTGATCTTCAATCTCTGAATTGGGCTTTTGGCCTAGATGGAATTGGGTTGAAATGGCTCCAATTGGTTTCTCTTATTGTTGAAAAGAGATCTGTTTGAATTACAGAGTTCTGGTGCTCAAGTTAGAGTCAACGTTTAAGGGCCAACGTTGATTCAAACGCCTTTCAATAAAACCAGATGAATTTGCTGTCATTGGCGTTTGACTCAATATTGGAGGGCCAACATTCTGCTACCCATGCGTACGCGTGCCTGGCGCGTCTGCGCCCATGGGTTAAAAATCCTCATCCACGCGTGCGCGTGCTGCACGCATGCGCATGGATGCAAAAATTTTATTTTCCAATTTTAAAATCATGTAGGGGAGCATTGACCTCAGCTTTGGACCTCCTGATGAATCTTTTGGAGAACGAATTCCAAACACCTAAACTCACCGGCAAGTGTACCGGGTCGCATCAAGTAGTAAAACTCGCTTAGAGTGAGGTCAATCCCACAGGGATTGATGGATCAAGCAACTTTAGTGGGTGATTAGTTTAGTCAAGGTAACATTGAGTGAATTGTGTGAAATTGATCAACAGAAAGTAAATTGCAAGAATTATAAAGTGCAGAAAGTAAAATTGGACAGAAACTTAAAGAGCAAGAAAAGTAAATTGACAGAATCTTAAATGACAAGAAATGTAAATTGCATCAAATGTAAAGGGGATTGGGGGCAGAAAATTTAAAGGAAAGCAATAAGCAGCACTTAGAAAAATTGCAGAATAATTTAATTGCATGAAAAGTAAAAGGGATTGGGTACTGGGAATTAAAACTTCAAGAAGAAAATGTAAAGTGCAATCAAACAGAGAAGTAAAAGATGAAGTAAGTGCAGTAGATTCAAGCAAAATTGAAAAATTGCTTGAAGAACAAGACAGAAGCTAAATTCAGCTCAATTGTGAAATTTAAAAGAGAAATTAAAGATCTCAGGGGATCAATGAGACTAGAAAGTAGATCTAGATTTCAATTCCTTCCTTGATCAAACAGAAAGTAATTTGCAGAAGAAAATGAGATTTAAAAATAACAGAGAAGATTAAAATCAAATCTTTAGATCAATTGAGAGGAAGAGTGAAAGATGATTCTCAGAATTTGAATCAATGGAGCTCTTCAATCTCAATTCAAGATCCAAGGCAGAAGAGCATAGGTTTCAGAAAAAGAAAATTAACAACAGCCAATGAAAATTTGAATTATGCAGTAAGAGAACAAGAGAGAATTCAAGGTGAGATTGAAACAGAATTTCTTCAATTCTCAACCCAAGATTCAAAACAAAAATGAAAACTAAGAGAGAGCTTCCAATGCTCTCTATTGGAGCTCCCTTCTTTTAATGAGATGGAATTGATGCCTTTATATAGGATTTACAAAGTGAAAATGAAAATAAAATTGAAATTCTAAAAAAATTACAATTAAGATAAATTCCTAAGCTAACTTATCCTTGTGCCTTTGAATGATGATAATGGGCTTAGCTTGCTTTGGATTTGAGGAAGAGTGGATCTGGATGGTCTTGGTTCAATTGGTGAAGAATTGAATTAAAATGAAATTTTTATTGAATTTTTGGCCCATGGGTGTTGCTCCCAGGGCAATGCTCAGCTCCTGGTGAGAGCGTAGCATTGTGGCTCATGTCCTTGGCTCTTTGTTGCGTGCCAAGCTTGGGTGCATCAAGATAGCGCTCCGCTCTTGGGGAGAGCGCAGCATCATGCTGTCTTGGCCGTGTCTTGTGCGTGACATACTTCCTTGGGCCGTGTCAAGCTCGTGCCTCATGCACCAAGGAATAAGGGAAGTAGCGCTCTGCTCTTGCCAAGAGCGTAGCATCCTTGCTTCCTTGGTGAGGTTCCAGGTTCAAGCCTTGGTGAAAGCATTTTTGGGGAGCAATTTTCCTTGAATTTTCATGAAGAGAGCACGACAATACTCTCTCCAAGAGTGGAGCGCTCTCCAAGTGAGCGCTACTTTGATGGGCTTCCCTTGGTCTCCCTCTTCGAATCCTGGTGAATGCATTGGTGCCCATTTTTGCTTATTTTTTGTCCTTAAAGATGCATTTCACTCGTGCCTCAATTTTATGCCAAATATAGATTGTGATATATCGTTGGAAAGCTCTGAATGTCAGCTTTCCAATGCAACTGGAAACACATCATTCAGACATCCGTAGCTCAAGTTATAGCCCTTTGAAGGAGGCGTGGTCATGCTGTGAGCGCCCAGATTTTAACTTAGCGAAAATTTTGCTTTCGAGCTCATTTTTGCCTCACGATAATGCTCTGCTCTTGGCAAGAGCGGAGCTTTGTGTGCTGATTGCCAATCTCCTTTAATTCGGTCATGGGCCATGGTTTTAAAAGCGTGGCCTAAGCCTCCAAAGTGTGCTTCAACTTCAAAGTGTGCCCCAAAGCTCTTTTTTTTTTCTTTTTTTTTTGCTTATTTTGTACTTTTTGCTTCTTTTTCTTCTTGTTTCCTACAAAATTTATAAAATCAAAAGATCAAGGAAATATACCATTTAAGTACAAAAGCATTCAATATTCAAGCACAAATCATCAATTTCTTGTATGAATAAGCATAGAAAAACATGACATGGTGACATGTCATCACAACACCAAACTTAAACCTTGCTTGTCCCCAACCAAGAAAAGAATCATGCAATAAAGATTGACAATCCAAGGTGGTGCGGTATTTTATAACCACACTTACTAACCGGCAAGTGCACCGGGTCGTACCAAGTAATACCTTACGTGAGTAAGGGTCGATCCCACGAGAATTGATGGATTAAGCAACAATAGTGTTTGATAGGCTTAGTTAGACAAACAAAAAAAGAGTATTTGAATATTCAATCGTGCAGAAATTAAAACAGTACAGTAAATAAATTGGAGAGAAAATATGGAGAAAATAGTTAAGGTTTCAGAGTTATCTATTTTTCCTGATTAATTTTCTTACTAACTATTTTAATCATGTAGGATTTAATTTATGGCAAACTATATGTGACTAGACCCTAATTCCTTAGACCTTCCTAGTCTCCTCTAAAATTCATCAACAGCCAATTCCTTGGTCAATTAATTCCAATTAGAGGGTGATAATCAATTTCTAGTTTATATGCCACAAAAACTCTAATTACCCAAAACTAAAAGGATTATATGTCACGTATCCCGTTAAATCCAAATAATTAAAATTTAGGAGAAATTGTTTTCAAGCTGTTGTTCAAGTAAAGAGCTTTTTCAAGTTTTACAAGAACTCAAATAGAAAGAGGGTCATACTTCCGTTCCACCCAAATTCATAAAATAAAGAGCGAAAACAATTCTTAAATTATAAATCCATACATAAATTAAAATAGAAAAAGAAATAAAATCAATCCATACAAATAGACAGAGCTCCTAACCTTAACAGTGGAGGTTTAGTTGCTCATAGAAAAGAAAAAAAATTAGGATTGTCAGTTATGTTCCCCTGATGGGATGAGGTGGAATCTCCCCCAGGACCTCCCTTCAAAGGAAGGAAAGTTTCTCCCTTTTTATAACTAATCCAAATAAATTTAAAATCTAATATCTAAAACTAAAAATTAAAATAATATCTTTTCCTAGAATTAAAATTTGAATTTAAATTTGAATTAATTTAAATAATCAAATCTTCAATAGATGGATGGGGACCACTTGAATTGTCCATGCTGCAGCTTCTAATCTGTGTTTTCTGGGCTGGAAACTGGGTCAAAATAGCCCAGAAATCGCCCCCAGCGTTTTCTGTATTTTTCTGTACGTGGCACATGTGACGCATCCGCGTCGTCCACGCGTTCGCGTCATTTGTGCAGATTCCAGTCCACGCGATCGCGTCAGGCACGCGATCGCGTCATTGTGATTTCCTCCATTCCGCGCGGTCGTGTGAGCCATGCGTCCGCGTCGGTATTCACTGGTCATCTCCTTGGCTTCTTCTCTTTCTCTGCAAAAACTCCATCAAATCCATCCGAATGCTACCTAAAATAAATAAAATTGCACAAAACTCAAAACAGCATCCATAGTGGCTAAAATATAATTAATTCTTAATTAAATTCAACAATTTAGGTGCAAATTCACTAGGAAAATATAGGAAAGATGCTCACGCATCACAACACCAAACTTAAACTGTTGCTTGTCCTCAAGCAACCAAAACTAATATAAGCTTAGGATGTGAATTTGCATGAGAATGAGAGTTCGATTAAGCCCATGTCTTCTCTTGTAGTGGGGTTTACAACTGCAATCCTGAACAGTTTTGGCATCTCACTTTATCCTTTGAAGTTCAGAATGATTGGCATCCATAAGAACTCAGAATTCAGATAATGTTATTGACTCTCCTAGTTCAGTATGTTGATTCTTGAACACAGCTACTTTATGAGTCTTGGCTGTGACCCTAAGCATTTTGTTTTCTAGTATTACCACCGGATACATAAATGCCACAGACACATAACTGAGTGAACCTTTTCAGATTGTGACTCATCTTTGCTAGAGTCCCCAGTTAGAGGTGCCCATAGTTCTTAAGCACACTTTTTTTTGCTTTGGACCACGACTTTAACCGCTCAGTCTCAAGCTTTTCACTTGACACCTTCACGTCACAAGCACATGGTTAGGGACAGCTTGATTTAGCCGCTTAGGCCAGGATTTTATTTCTTAGGGCCCTCCTATCCATTAATGCTCAAAGTCTTGGATCCTTTTTACCCTTTGCCTTTTAGTTTAAAGGGTTATTGGCTTTTTCTGCTTGCTTTTTCTTTTTCTTATTTTTTTCTTTTTATTCCTTTTTTTTTTGCAAGCTTTGTGTTTTTCACTGCTTTTTCTTGCTTCAAGAATCAATTTTATGATTTTTCAGATTATCAATAACATTTTTCTTTTTCATCATTCTTTCAAGAGCCAACAATTTTAACATTCATAAACTTCACTATCAAAAAATATGCACTGTTCATGTCATGCTTTCAGAATCACAAAAAATACCACCACATTTAAGTAAATCCGACTATTTTTAAAATTAACTCAATTTCTCATGCAATACATCACTTTTTTTTCTTTTATTTTTAGATTCAAGTTCAGTGAGTGGTACATGAAACATCTTTTTTTTCAGCATTAAAGCAATTAAATGAAAACTAAACTAGTCCTAGGATTCTAACTAATAAAGGATCATGCAACAAACAAAGAAAAATAACAGGAAACTGGATCATAATATAAAAAAGAGGGAAGGAATAAAAATGAAAGGAATTCAACCACCTTAATTATCCTAGCGGTCATTTTATTCTTCAGGTTGTGTTCCTCCGTAAAGATGATTCGCCTCCCTTTGGTGTCATAAGAATAGACAGAAAACCTTAATTATCCTAGCGGTTGTTTTATTCTTCAGGTTGTGTTCCTCCGTGAAGATGATTCGCCTCCCTTTGGTGCCATAAGAATAGACAGAAAACCTATAAGTGAAGCGTCAACACCAAACTTAAAGGTTTGCTTGTTCTCAAGCAAAGAAGAACTGAAAATAGAAGAGAAAAATATTAAAATGAAAGAAAAATTAAAAGGATAAGGGAATAAGAGAGAATTAGGATTGGGAGAGAGAGAAAAAGAAAACTGGGCGGCGCAAGCGACGCGTTCGCGTCGATGACGCGATCGCGTGCGTCGCGCGTTCTTCATAATGACGCGTTAGCGTCAGGCACGCATCCGCGTGGATGGCCATGTATGCAAATGACACGGACGCGTCGGGCACGCGTTCGCGTGACCAAATTTGTGCTTTTAGCACACTTCTTGCCTCAAGCCAGCTTAACTCTCTGTCCAGACACCTTTTACGTCGATTTTTCAGGTCACGCGTCCGCGTGGATGACTCGGTCGCGTGAAGTGGCAAAAATCATGGATGACGCGGTCGCGTGAGCCATGCGTCCGCGTGGGCTTGTTTGTGCTAGAGGCATAATTCTTGCGCCACTCCCGCGCAACTCTCTGTTCAAATTTATTTTTCACGCACACATGATTGACGTGTTCGCGTCAATGACGCGATCGCGTCGTGTGCCTCTCTTCTTCTTCTTTTTTTTTTTTTAGCCTGAGGTGTTCGGTTCCTATGATAAAATAGCTTCATGATCAGAAAATTTGTAAGAACTTAATAAAAATCAACTAAGTAAAAACTACTACTACGAAAAACAACTAAGAATGAAAAAAAATGATCATACCACGGTGGGTTGTCTCCCACCAAGCACTTTTAGTTAAAGTCCTTAAGTTGGACATGTGGTGAGCTCCTTGTCATGGTGGCTTGTGCTTGTACTGATCCAGGAATCTCCACCAATGTTTGTTAATCCAATGGCCACTGGGATTCCAAACTAGGCGCATAGCGCCTTTGAGCAAGTGGAAACAAGTGACAGGGCCCCAAGAGTGTTGATTGTGGGAATGAATTCCAGGGTCCCAAACCTTGCTTTTACACCCGTCTTCTTGTGTATTACCATTGTTCCCACCGGGTGGCAAGCAATCTGAATTCTTACAGAGACATCCAAACAACCATCTAGACCCATTTAGATTAGCTCTACACCAATCCTTGCACTTCAATTTAGAGCATGCAACCATATTGAACCTTGCTTGACAATTCTCAGCACTAACCATCTTCCTCTTACTCTTAATATCACAGAGAGCTCTAAGTTGACCATCCGTCTCCAGTAGCCCATATTCAAGTGGGAAAGTAAATGTTAAGGGTAGGAATTTTACCCACTTGAATGTTGTATTGGATGGTAATGGCTTTGGGAGAGGTCTTGCAAGCTCCACTCCCTTGTGTTCTTCTTCGAATTCTTCCACCTCTTTGCAAACTTCCTCAATTTCAACCTCTTCCTCTTGGTGGTTTTCTTTTTCGACTGACTCTTCATTGACCTTGGTCTCAGAGCCAGCTACTTCACCACTTCTCAGTTGAATAGCCTTGTAGTCTTCTCTTGGGTTCACCACTGTATCTCTTGGAAATGTACTTGCAGACTTCTCAGGTAATTGCTTGCTCATTTGGCCCATTTGCACTTCCAAGTTTCTAATGGAGGCTCTGGTTTCCTGCATAAAACTCATCATCATCTCCTAATTAGAATCTTCTTGGGATTCAGAGTTTGCCTACTGAGTTGATTGAAACTGGTGGCTATTAAAATTATTCTATTGAGAACCATCTTGAGAATTATGATTAAAATATTGTGGCCTCTGAGGTTGCTCTCTCCACCCAAAATTTGGGTGATTTCTCCACCTCTGATTGTAAGTCTTAGAATAGGGATCATTGTTGGGGTTTCTAGGAGCACTCCCCATGTAATTGACTTCTTGAAGAGGATTTTGGGTGTTGATAGCTGAGACTTGCATGCCACCCATCTGTTGAGTAAGTAGATTCATTTGCTGAGTCATAAGCTTGTTCTGGGCAAGAATAGCATTAAGAATTTCTACTTCCATAACACCATTCTTCTGAAGAGCTTCAATATCTGATGGTGGCTCTTGATATGGGTAGAAAGATGATGGTTCTTGGTATTTGGAACATGGAGTATTGAAGTTTCTTTGGTTTGGGCTTTGCCAACCAAAATTTGAGTCGTTCCTCCATCCACCATAATATGAATCACTACTTGGGTGTGAGTAGTAACCCATGTGATCTCTCTCCATTATTTTTCCTTAGCACAACACACCAGACAGAATTAAACGCACCATGTGGTAAACAGGAAAGCAAAGAAGAAAGAACAAAATTTTAAAAATTAAAATAAAAAAATTAAAATAAAACTAACTAGGAAACACCAAACTTAATTTCAGAAATAAAAAAAAATTACTAGCATTAAATTATTATTAATTTTTTTTAATTGAAAATTAAAGACAAAATTAAAACAAAACTAATAAAAAAATATTTATGAAAAAAAATGAAAATAAAAATAAAATGAAAATAAAATAAAAAAAGGATAAAATAAAAATTAAAAACGGACAAAACAAAAAAAACAAAACAAAAATTTAAAAAAAATAAAAATAAAAATAGAACGAAACAGTAAGGGGAAAACGAAAAAAAAAACAAGGAAAATTAAAGTTTTTTATTTTATTTTTTTTATTTTTTTTTATAATAAAAGAAAAAAAATTAAAGAGAATGAAACAGGGGATTGCTTAACGCGAAACAAAGGAAAAAATTTTTTTTCGAAAAATAATAAAACAGTTTTTTTTTTTAATAAAATTAAAATTAAAACGCCTAATCTAAACAATCAAACAACTAATAGTTATTAATTACAGTCAATTCCCGGCAACGGCGCCAAAAACTTGCTGCGGTATTTTATAACCACACTTACTAACCGGCAAGTGCACCGTGTCGTACCAAGTAATACCTTACGTGAGTAAGGGTCGATCCCACGAGGATTGATGGATTAAGCAACAATAGTGTTTGATAGGCTTAGTTAGACAAACAAAAAAAGAGTATTTGAATATTCAATCATGCAGAAATTAAAATAGTAAAGTAAATAAATTGGAGAGAAAATATAGAGAAAATAGTTAAGGTTTCAGAGTTATCTATTTTTCCTGATTAATTTTCTTACTAACTATTTTAATCATGTAGGATTTAATTTATGGCAAACTATATGTGACTAGACTCTAATTCTTTAGACCTTCCTAGTCTCCTCTAAAATTCATCAACAGCCAATTCCTTGGTCAATTAATTCCAATTAGAGGGTGATAATCAATTTCTAGTTTATATGCCACAAAAACTCTAATTACCCAAAAATAAAAGGATTATATGTCACGTATCCCGTTAAATCCAAATAATTAAAATTTAGGAGAAATTATTTTCAAGCTGTTGTTCAAGTAAAGAGCTTTTCCAAGTTTTACAGGAACTCAAATAGAAAGAGGGTCATACTTCAGTTCCACCCAAATTCATAAAATAAAGAGCAAAAACAATTCTTAAATTATAAATCCATACATAAATTAAAATAGAAAAAGCAATAAAATCAATCCATACAAATAGACAGAGCTCTTAACCTTAACAGTGGAGGTTTAGTTGCTCATAGAAAAGAAAGAAAATTAGGATTGTCAGTTATGTTCCCCTGATGGGATGAGGTGGAATCTCCCCCCAGGACCACCCTTCAAAGGAAGGAAAGTTTCTCCCTTTTTATAACTAATCCTAATAAATTTAAAATCTAATATCTAAAACTAAAAATTAAAATAATATCTTTTCCTAGAATTAAAATTTGAATTTAAATTTGAATTAATTTAAATAATCAAATCTTCAATGGATGGATGGGGACCACTTGAATTTTCCATGCTGCAGCTTCTAATCTGTGTTTTCTGGGCTGGAAACTGGGTCAAAACAGCCCAGAAATTGCCCCCAGCGTTTTCTACATTTTTCTGCACGTGGCACATGTGACGCGTCCGCGTCATCCACGAGTTCGCGTCATTCGTGCAGATTCCAGTCCACGCGATCGCGTCATTGTGATTTCCTCCATTCCGCGCGGTCGCGTGAGCCATGCGTCCGCGTCGGTATTCGCTGGTCATCTCCTTGGCTTCTTCTCTTTCTCTGCAAAAACTCCATCAAATCCATCCGAATGCTACCTAAAATAAATAAAATTGCCCAAAATTCAAAATAGCATCCATAGTGGCTAAAATATAATTAATTCTTTATTAAATTCAACAATTTAGGTGCAAATTCACTAGGAAAATATAGGAAAGATGCTCACGCATCACAACACCAAACTTAAACTGTTGCTTGTCCTCAAGCAACCAAAACTAATATAAGCTTAGGATGTGAATTTGCATGAGAATGAGATTTCGATTAAGCCCATGTCTTCTCTTGTAGTGGGGTTTACAACTGCAATCCTGAACAGTTTTGGCATCTCACTTTATCCTTTGAAGTTCAGAATGATTGGCATCCATAGGAACTCAGAATTCAGATAATGTTATTGACTCTCCTAGTTCAGTATGTTGATTCTTGAACACAGCTACTTTATGAGTCTTGGCTGTGACCCTAAGCATTTTGTTTTCCAGTATTACCACTGGATACATAAATGCCACAGACACATAACTGAGTGAACCTTTTCAGATTGTGACTCATCTTTGCTAGAATCCCCAGTTAGAGGTGCCCATAGTTCTTAAGCACACTTTTTTTTGCTTTGGACCACGACTTTAACCGCTCAGTCTCAAGCTTTTCACTTGACACCTTCACGTCACAAGCACATGGTTAGGGACAGCTTGATTTAGCCGCTTAGGCCAGGATTTTATTCCTTAGGGCCCTCCTATCCATTAATGCTCAAAGTCTTGGATCCTTTTTACCCTTTGCCTTTTAGTTTAAAGGGTTATTGGCTTTTTCTGCTTGCTTTTTCTTTTTCTTTTTTTTCTTTTTTTTCCTTTTTTTTTTTTGCAAGCTTTGTGTTTTTCACTGCTTTTTCTTGCTTCAAGAATCAATTTTATGATTTTTCAGATTATCAATAACATTTTTCTTTTTCATCATTCTTTCAAGAGCCAACAATTTTAACATTCATAAACTTCACTATCAAAAAATATGCACTGTTCATGTCATGCTTTCAGAATCACAAAAAATACCACCACATTTAAGTAAATCCGACTATTTTTAAAATTAACTCAATTTCTCATGCAATACATCACTTCTTTTTCTTTTATTTTTAGATTCAAGTTCAGTGAGTGGTACATGAAACATCTTTTTTTTCAGCATTAAAGCAATTAAATGAAAACTAAACTAGTCCTAGGATTCTAACTAATAAAGGATCATGCAACAAACAAAGAAAAATAACAGGAAACTGGAACATAATATAAAAAAGAGGGAAGGAATAAAAATGAAAGGAATTCAACCACCTTAATTATCCTAGCGGTCATTTTATTCTTCAGGTTGTGTTCCTCCGTGAAGATGATTCGCCTCCCTTTGGTGTCATAAGAATAGACAGAAAACCTTAATTATCCTAGCGGTTGTTTTATTCTTCAGGTTGTGTTCCTCCGTGAAGATGATTCGCCTCCCTTTGGTGCCATAAGAATAGACAGAAAACCTATAAGTGAAGCGTCACCACCAAACTTAAAGGTTTGCTTGTTCTCAAGCAAAGAAGAACTGAAAATAGAAGAGACAAATATTAAAATGAAAGAAAAAATAAAAGGATAAGAGAATAAGAGAGAATTAGGATTGGGAGAGAGAGAAAAAGAAAACTGGGCGGCACAAGCGACGCGTTCGCGTCGATGACGCGATCGCGTGCGTCGCGCGTTCTTCATAATGACGCGTTAGCGTCAGGCACGCATCCGCGTGGATGGCCATGTATGCAAATGACACGGACGCGTCGGGCACGCGTTCGCGTGACCAAATTTGTGCTTTTAGCACACTTCTTGCCTCAAGCCAGCTTAACTCTCTGTCCAGACACCTTTTACGTCGATTTTTCAGGTCACGCGTCCGCGTGGATGACGCGGTCGCGTGAAGTGGCAAAAATCATGGATGACGCGGTCGCGTGAGCCATGCGTCCGCGTGGGCTTGTTTGTGCTAGAGGCATAATTCTTGCGCCACTCCCGCGCAACTCTCTGTTCAAATTTATTTTTCACGCACACATGATTGACGCGTTCGCATTAATGACGCGATCGCGTCGTGTGCCTCTCTTCTTCTTCTTTTTTTTTTTTTAGCCTGAGGTGTTCGGTTCCTATGATAAAATAGCTGCATGATCAGAAAATTTGTAAGAACTTAATAAAAATCAACTAAGTAAAAACTACTACTACGAAAAACAACTAAGAATGAAAAAAAATGATCATACCACGGTGGGTTGTCTCCCACCAAGCACTTTTAGTTAAAGTCCTTAAGTTGGACATGTGGTGAGCTCCTTGTCATGGTGGCTTGTGCTTGTACTGATCCAGGAATCTCCACCAATGTTTGTTAATCCAATGGCCACTGGGATTCCAAACTAGGCGCATAGCGCCTTTGAGCAAGTGGAAACAAGTGACAGGGCCCCAAGAGTGTTGATTGTGGGAATGAATTCCAGGGTCCCAAACCTTGCTTTTACACCCGTCTTCTTGTGTATTACCATTGTTCCCACCGGGTGGCAAGCAATCTGAATTCTTACAGAGACATCCAAACAACCATCTAGACCCATTTAGATTAGCTCTACACCAATCCTTGCACTTCAATTTAGAGCATGCAACCATATTGAACCTTGCTTGACAATTCTCAGCACTAACCATCTTCCTCTTACTCTTAATATCACAGAGAGCTCTAAGTTGACCATCCGTCTCCAGTAGCCCATATTCAAGTGGGAAAGTAAATGTTAAGGGTAGGAATTTTACCCACTTGAATGTTGTATTAGATGGTAATGGCTTTGGGAGAGGTCTTGCAAGCTCCACTCCCTTGTGTTCTTCTTCGAATTCTTCCACCTCTTTGCAAACTTCCTCAATTTCAACCTCTTCCTCTTGGTGGTTTTCTTTTTCGACTGACTCTTCATTGACCTTGGTCTCAGAGCCAGCTACTTCACCACTTCTCAGTTGAATAGCCTTGTAGTCTTCTCTTGGGTTCACCACTGTATCTCTTGGAAATGTACTTGCAGACTTCTCAGGTAATTGCTTGCTCATTTGGCCCATTTGCACTTCCAAGTTTCTAATGGAGGCTCTGGTTTCCTGCATAAAACTCATCATCATCTCCTAATTAGAATCTTCTTGGGATTCAGAGTTTGCCTGCTGAGTTGATTGAAACTGGTTGCTATTAAAATTATTCTGTTGAGAACCATCTTGAGAATTATGATTAAAATATTGTGGCCTCTGAGGTTGCTCTCTCCACCCAAAATTTGGGTGATTTCTCCACCTCTGATTGTAAGTCTTAGAATAGGGATCATTGTTGGGATTTCTAGGAGCACTCCCCATGTAATTGACTTCTTGAAGAGGATTTTGGGTGTTGATAGCTAAGACTTGCATGCCACCCATCTGTTGAGTAAGTAGATTCATTTGCTGAGTCATAAGCTTGTTCTGGGCAAGAATAGCATTAAGAATTTCTACTTCCATAACACCCTTCTTCTGAAGAGCTTCAATATCTGATGGTGGCTCTTGATATGGGTAGAAAGATGATGGTTCTTGGTATTTGGAACATGGAGTATTGAAGTTTCTTTGGTTTTGGTTTTGCCAACCAAAATTTGAGTCGTTCCTCCATCCACCATAATATGAATCACTACTTGGGTGTGAGTAGTAACCCATGTGATCTCTCTCCATTATTTTTCCTTAGCACAACACACCAGACAGAATTAAACGCACCATGTGGTAAACAGGAAAGCAAAGAAGAAAGAACAAAATTCTAAAAATTAAAATAAAAAAATTAAAATAAAACTAACTAGGAAACACCAAACCTAATTTCAGAAATAAAGAAAATTACTAGCATTAAATTATTATTAATTTTTTTTAATTGAAAATTAAAGACAAAATTAAAACAAAACTAATAAAAAAATATTTATGAAAAAAAATGAAAATAAAAATAAAATGAAAATAAAATAAAAAAAAGGATAAAATAAAAATTAAAAACGGACAAAACAAAAAAAACAAAACAAAAATTTAAAATAAAATAAAAATAAAAATAGAACGAAACAGTAAGGGAAAAACGAAAAAAAAAACAAGAAAAATTAAAGTTTTTTATTTTATTTTTTTTATAATAAAAGAAAAAAAATTAAAGAGAATGAAACAGGGGGATTGCTTAACGCGAAACAAAGGAAAAAAATTTTTTTCGAAAAATAAAAAAACAGTTTTTTTTTTTAATAAAATTAAAATTAAAACGCCTAATCTAAACAATCAAACAACTAATAGTTATTAATCACAGTCAATTCCCGGCAACGGTGCCAAAAACTTGCTGCGGTATTTTATAACCACACTTACTAACCGGCAAGTGCACCGGGTCGTACCAAGTAATACCTTACGTGAGTAAGGGTCGATCCCACGAGGATTGATGGATTAAGCAACAATAGTGTTTGATAGGCTTAGTTAGACAAACAAAAAAAGAGTATTTGAATATTCAATCATGCAAAAATTAAAATAGTAAAGTAAATAAATTGGAGAGAAAATATGGAGAAAATAGTTAAGGTTTCAGAGTTATCTATTTTTCCTGATTAATTTTCTTACTAACTATTTTAATCATGTAGGATTTAATTTATGGCAAACTATATGTGACTAGACTCTAATTCCTTAGACCTTCCTAGTCTCCTCTAAAATTCATCAACAGCCAATTCCTTGGTCAATTAATTCCAATTAGAGGGTGATAATCAATTTCTAGTTTATATGCCACAAAAACTCTAATTACCCAAAAATAAAAGGATTATATGTCACGTATCCCGTTAAATCCAAATAATTAAAATTTAGGAGAAATTATTTTCAAGCTGTTGTTCAAGTAAAGAGCTTTTCCAAGTTTTACAGGAACTCAAATAGAAAGAGGGTCATACTTCAGTTCCACCCAAATTCATAAAATAAAGAGCGAAAATAATTCTTAAATTATAAATCCATACATAAATTAAAATAGAAAAAGCAATAAAATCAATCCATACAAATAGACAGAGCTCCTAACCTTAACAGTGGAGGTTTAGTTGCTCATAGAAAAGAAAGAAAATTAGGATTGTCAGTTATGTTCCCCTGATGGGATGAGGTGGAATCTCCCCCAAGGACCTCCCTTCAAAGGAAGGAAAGTTTCTCCCTTTTTATAACTAATCCTAATAAATTTAAAATCTAATATCTAAAACTAAAAATTAAAATAATATCTTTTCCTAGAATTAAAATTTGAATTAATTTAAATAATCAAATCTTCAATGGATGGATGGGGACCACTTGAATTTTCCATGCTGCAGCTTCTAATCTGTGTTTTCTGGGCTGGAAACTGGGTCAAAACAGCCCAGAAATTGCCCCCAGCGTTTTCTACATTTTTCTGCACGTGGCACATGTGACGCGTCCGCGTCGTCCACGAGTTCGCGTCATTCGTGCAGATTCCAGTCCACGCGATCGCGTCATTGTGATTTCCTCCATTCCGCGCGGTCGCGTGAGCCATGCGTCCGCGTCGGTATTCGCTGGTCATCTCCTTGGCTTCTTCTCTTTCTCTGCAAAAACTCCATCAAATCCATCCGAATGCTACCTAAAATAAATAAAATTGCCCAAAATTCAAAATAGCATCCATAGTGGCTAAAATATAATTAATTCTTAATTAAATTCAACAATTTAGGTACAAATTCACTAGAAAAATATAGGAAAGATGCTCACGCATCACAACACCAAACTTAAACTGTTGCTTGTCCTCAAGCAACCAAAACTAATATAAGCTTAGGATGTGAATTTGCATGAGAATGAGATTTCGATTAAGCCCATGTCTTCTCTTGTAGTGGGGTTTACAACTGCAATCCTGAACAGTTTTGGCATCTCACTTTATCCTTTGAAGTTCAGAATGATTGGCATCCATAGGAACTCAGAATTCAGATAATGTTATTGACTCTCCTAGTTCAGTATGTTGATTCTTGAACACAGCTACTTTATGAGTCTTGGCTGTGACCCTAAGCATTTTGTTTTCCAGTATTACCACCGGATACATAAATGCCACAGACACATAACTGAGTGAACCTTTTCAGATTGTGACTCATCTTTGCTAGAGTCCCCAGTTAGAGGTGCCCATAGTTCTTAAGCACACTTTTTTCTGCTTTGGACCACGACTTTAACCGCTCAGTCTCAAGCTTTTCACTTGACACCTTCACGTCACAAGCACATGGTTAGGGACAGCTTGATTTAGCCGCTTAGGCCAGGATTTTATTCCTTAGGGCCCTCCTATCCATTAATGCTCAAAGTCTTGGATCCTTTTTACCCTTTGCCTTTTACTTTAAAGGGTTATTGGCTTTTTCTGCTTGCTTTTTCTTTTTTTTTTCTTTTTTTCTTTTTTTTTCTTTTTTTTTCGCAAGCTTTGTGTTTTCACTGCTTTTTCTTGCTTCAAGAATCAATTTTATGATTTTTCAGATTATCAATAACATTTTTCTTTTTCATCATTCTTTCAAGAGCCAACAATTTTAACATTCATAAACTTCACTATCAAAAAATATGCACTGTTCATGTCATGCTTTCAGAATCACAAAAAATACCACCACATTTAAGTAAATCCGAATATTTTTAAAATTAACTCAATTTCTCATGCAATACATCACTTCTTTTTCTTTTATTTTTAGATTCAAGTTCAGTGAGTGGTACATGAAACATCATTTTTTCAGCATTAAAGCAATTAAATGAAAACTAAACTAGTCCTAGGATTCTAACTAATAAAGGATCATGCAACAAAAAAAGAAAAATAACAGGAAACTGGAACATAATATAAAAAAGAGGGAAGGAATAAAAATGAAAGGAATTCAACCACCTTAATTATCCTAGCGGTCATTTTATTCTTCAGGTTGTGTTCCTCCGTGAAGATGATTCGCCTCCCTTTGGTGTCATAAGAATAGACAGAAAACCTTAATTATCCTAGCGGTTGTTTTATTCTTCAGGTTGTGTTCCTCCGTGAAGATGATTCGCCTCCCTTTGGTGCCATAAGTATAGACAGAAAACCTATAAGCGAAGCGTCAACACCAAACTTAAAGGTTTGCTTGTCCTCAAGCAAAGAAGAACTGAAAATAGAAGAGACAAATATTAAAATGAAAGAAAAAATAAAAGGATAAGAGAATAAGAGAGAATTAGGACTGGGAGAGAGAGAAAAAGAAAACTGGGCGGCGCAAGCGACGCGTTCGCGTCGATGACGCGATCGCGTGCGTCGCGCGTTCTTCATAATGACGCGTTAGTGTCAGGCACGCGTCCGCGTGGATGGCCATGTATGCAAATGACACGGACGCGTCGGGCACGCGTCCGCGTGACCAAATTTGTGCTTTTAGCACACTTCTTGCCTCAAGCCAGCTTAACTCTCTGTCCAGACACCTTTTACGTCGATTTTTCAGGTCACGCGTCCGCGTGGATGACGCGGTCGCGTGAAGTGGCAAAAATCATGGATGACGCGGTCGCGTGAGCCATGCGTCCGCGTGGGCTTGTTTGTGCTAGAGGCATAATTCTTGCGCCACTCCCGCGCAACTCTCTGTTCAAATTTATTTTTCACGCACACATGATTGACGCATTCACGTCAATGACGCGATCGCGTCGTGTGCCTCTCTTCTTCTTCTTTTTTTTTTTTTTAGCCTGAGGTGTTCGGTTCCTATGATAAAATAGCTGCATGATCAGAAAATTTGTAAGAACTTAATAAAAATCAACTAAGTAAAAACTACTACTACGAAAAACAACTAAGAATGAAAAAAAATGATCATACCACGGTGGGTTGTCTCCCACCAAGCACTTTTAGTTAAAGTCCTTAAGTTGGACATGTGGTGAGCTCCTTGTCATGGTGGCTTGTGCTTGTACTGATCCAGGAATCTCCACCAATGTTTGTTAATCCAATGGCCACTGGGATTCCAAACTAGGTGCATAGCGCCTTTGAGCAAGTGGAAACAAGTGACAGGGCCCCAAGAGTGTTGATTGTGGGAATGAATTCCAGGGTCCCAAACCTTGCTTTTACACCCGTCTTCTTGTGTATTACCATTGTTCCCACCGGGTGGCAAGCAATCTGAATTCTTACAGAGACATCCAAACAACCATCTAGACCCATTTAGATTAGCTCTACACCAATCCTTGCACTTCAATTTAGAGCATGCAACCATATTGAACCTTGCTTGACAATTCTCAGCACTAACCATCTTCCTCTTACTCTTAATATCACAGAGAGCTCTAAGTTGACCATCCGTCTCCAGTAGCCCATATTCAAGTGGGAAAGTAAATGTTAAGGGTAGGAATTTTACCCACTTGAATGTTGTATTGGATGGTAATGGCTTTGGGAGAGGTCATGCAAGCTCCACTCCCTTGTGTTCTTCTTCGAATTCTTCCACCTCTTTGCAAACTTCCTCAATTTCAACCTCTTCCTCTTGGTGGTTTTCTTTTTCGACTGACTCTTCATTGACCTTGGTCTCAGAGCCAGCTACTTCACCACTTCTCAGTTGAATAGCCTTGTAGTCTTCTCTTGGGTTCACCACTGTATCTCTTGGAAATGTACTTGCAGACTTCTCAGGTAATTGCTTGCTCATTTGGCCCATTTGCACTTCCAAGTTTCTAATGGAGGCTCTGGTTTCCTGCATAAAACTCATCATCATCTCCTAATTAGAATCTTCTTGGGATTCAGAGTTTGCCTGCTGAGTTGATTGAAACTGGTGGCTATTAAAATTATTCTGTTGAGAACCATCTTGAGAATTATGATTAAAATATTGTGGCCTCTGAGGTTGCTCTCTCCACCCAAAATTTGGGTGATTTCTCCACCTCTGATTGTAAGTCTTAGAATAGAGATCATTGTTGGGATTTCTAGGAGCACTCCCCATGTAATTGACTTCTTGAAGAGGATTTTGGGCGTTGATAGCTAAGACTTGCATGCCACCCATCTGTTGAGTAAGTAGATTCATTTGCTGAGTCATAAGCTTGTTCTGGGCAAGAATAGCATTAAGAATTTCTACTTCCATAACACCCTTCTTCTGAAGAGCTTCAATATCTGATGGTGGCTCTTGATATGGGTAGAAAGATGATGGTTCTTGGTATTTGGAACATGGAGTATTGAAGTTTCTTTGGTTTTGGTTTTGCCAACCAAAATTTGAGTCGTTCCTCCATCCACCATAATATGAATCACTACTTGGGTGTGAGTAGTAACCCATGTGATCTCTCTCCATTATTTTTCCTTAGCACAACACACCAGACAGAATTAAACGCACCATGTGGTAAACAGGAAAGCAAAGAAGAAAGAACAAAATTCTAAAAATTAAAATAAAAAAATTAAAATAAAACTAACTAGGAAACACCAAACTTAATTTCAGAAATAAAAAAATTACTAGCATTAAATTATTATTAATTTTTTTTAATTGAAAATTAAAGACAAAATTAAAACAAAACTAATAAAAAAATATTTATGAAAAAAAATGAAAATAAAAATAAAATGAAAATAAAATAAAAAAAAGGATAAAATAAAAATTAAAAACGGACAAAACAAAAATTTAAAAAAAAATAAAAATAAAAATAGAACGAAACAGTAAGGGAAAAACGAAAAAAAAAACAAGGAAAATTAAAGTTTTTTATTTTATTTTTTTTATTTTTTTTATAATAAAAGAAAAAAAATTAAAGAGAATGAAACAGGGGGATTGCTTAACGCGAAACAAAGGAAAAAAATTTTTTTCGAAAAATAATAAAACAGTTTTTTTTTTAATAAAATTAAAATTAAAACGCCTAATCTAAACAATCAAACAACTAATAGTTATTAATCACAGTCAATTCCCGGCAACGGTGCCAAAAACTTGCTGCGGTATTTTATAACCACACTTACTAACCGGCAAGTGCACCGGGTCGTACCAAGTAATACCTTACGTGAGTAAGGGTCGATCCCACGAGAATTGATGGATTAAGCAACAATAGTGTTTGATAGGCTTAGTTAGACAAACAAAAAAAGAGTATTTGAATATTCAATCATGCAAAAATTAAAATAGTAAAGTAAATAAATTGGAGAGAAAATATGGAGAAAATAGTTAAGGTTTCAGAGTTATCTATTTTTCCTGATTAATTTTCTTACTAACTATTTTAATCATGTAGGATTTAATTTATGGCAAACTATATGTGACTAGACTCTAATTCCTTAGACCTTCCTAGTCTCCTCTAAAATTCATCAACAGCCAATTCCTTGGTCAATTAATTCCAATTAGAGGGAGATAATCAATTTCTAGTTTATATGCCACAAAAACTCTAATTACCCAAAAATAAAAGGATTATATGTCACGTATCCCGTAAAATCCAAATAATTAAAATTTAGGAGAAATTATTTTCAAGCTGTTGTTCAAGTAAAGAGCTTTTCCAAGTTTTACAGGAACTCAAATAGAAAGAGGGTCATACTTCAGTTCCACCCAAATTCATAAAATAAAGAGCGAAAACAATTCTTAAATTATAAATCCATACATAAATTAAAATAGAAAAAGCAATAAAATCAATCCATACAAATAGACAGAGCTCCTAACCTTAACAGTGGAGGTTTAGTTGCTCATAGAAAAGAAAGAAAATTAGGATTGTCAGTTATGTTCCCCTGATGGGATGAGGTGGAATCTCCCCCCAGGACCTCCCTTCAAAGGAAGGAAAGTTTCTCCCTTTTTATAACTAATCCTAATAAATTTAAAATCTAATATCTAAAACTAAAAATTAAAATAATATCTTTTCCTAGAATTAAAATTTGAATTAATTTAAATAATCAAATCTTCAATGGATGGATGGGGACCACTTGAATTTTCCATGCTGCAGCTTCTAATCTGTGTTTTCTGGGCTGGAAACTGGGTCAAAACAGCCCAGAAATTGCCCCCAGCGTTTTCTACATTTTTCTGCACGTGGCACATGTGACGCGTCCGCGTCGTCCACGAGTTCGCGTCATTCGTGCAGATTCCAGTCCACGCGATCGCGTCATTGTGATTTCCTCCATTCCGCGCGGTCGCGTGAGCCATGCGTCCGCGTCGGTATTCGCTGGTCATCTCCTTGGCTTCTTCTCTTTCTCTGCAAAAACTCCATCAAATCCATCCGAATGCTACCTAAAATAAATAAAATTGCCCAAAATTCAAAATAGCATCCATAGTGGCTAAAATATAATTAATTCTTAATTAAATTCAACAATTTAGGTACAAATTCACAAGGAAAATATAGGAAAGATGCTCACGCATCACAACACCAAACTTAAACTGTTGCTTGTCCTCAAGCAACCAAAACTAATATAAGCTTAGGATGTGAATTTGCATGAGAATGAGATTTCGATTAAGCCCATGTCTTCTCTTGTAGTGGGGTTTACAACTGCAATCCTGAACAGTTTTGGCATCTCACTTTATCCTTTGAAGTTCAGAATGATTGGCATCCATAGGAACTCAGAATTCAGATAATGTTATTGACTCTCCTAGTTCAGTATGTTGATTCTTGAACACAGCTACTTTATGAGTCTTGGCTGTGACCCTAAGCATTTTGTTTTCCAGTATTACCACCGGATACATAAATGCCACAGACACATAACTGAGTGAACCTTTTCAGATTGTGACTCATCTTTGCTAGAGTCCCCAGTTAGAGGTGCCCATAGTTCTTAAGCACACTTTTTTCTGCTTTGGACCACGACTTTAACCGCTCAGTCTCAAGCTTTTCACTTGACACCTTCACGTCACAAGCACATGGTTAGGGACAGCTTGATTTAGCCGCTTAGGCCAGGATTTTATTCCTTAGGGCCCTCCTATCCATTAATGCTCAAAGTCTTGGATCCTTTTTACCCTTTGCCTTTTAGTTTAAAGGGTTATTGGCTTTTTCTGCTTGCTTTTTCTTTTTTTTTTTCTTTTTTTCTTTTTTTTTCTTTTTTTTCGCAAGCTTTGTGTTTTCACTGCTTTTTCTTGCTTCAAGAATCAATTTTATGATTTTTCAGATTATCAATAACATTTTTCATTTTCATCATTCTTTCAAGAGCCAACAATTTTAACATTCATAAACTTCACTATCAAAAAATATGCACTGTTCATGTCATGCTTTCAGAATCACAAAAAATACCACCATATTTAAGTAAATCCGACTATTTTTAAAATTAACTCAATTTCTCATGCAATACATCACTTCTTTTTCTTTTATTTTTAGATCCAAGTTCAGTGAGTGGTACATGAAACATCTTTTTTTTCAGCATTAAAGCAATTAAATGAAAACTAAACTAGTCCTAGGATTCTAACTAATAAAGGATCATGCAACAAAAAAAAAAATAACAGGAAACTGAACATAATAAAAAAGAAAAAAAAAAAAAAAAATAAACATTGTTTCCTACGGTTTTTTCTTTTTTCCGTGAAGATGATTCGCCTCCCTTTGGTGTCATAAGAATAAACAGAAAACCTTAATTATCCTAGCGGTTGTTTTATTCTTCAGGTTGTGTTCCTCCGTGAAGATGATTCGCCTCCCTTTGGTGCCATAAGTATAGACAGAAAACCTATAAGCGAAGCGTCAACACCAAACTTAAAGGTTTGCTTGTCCTCAAGCAAAGAAGAACTGAAAATAGAAGAGACAAATATTAAAATGAAAGAAAAAATAAAAGGATAAGAGAATAAGAGAGAATTAGGATTGGGAGAGAGAGAAAAAGAAAACTGGGCAGCGCAAGCGACGCGTTCGCGTCGATGACGCGATCGCGTGCGTCGCGCGTTCTTCATAATGACGCGTTAGCGTCAGGCACGCGTCCGCGTGGATGGCCATGTATGCAAATGACACGGACGCGTCAGGCATGCGTCCGCGTGACCAAATTTGTGCTTTTAGCACACTTCTTGCCTCAAGCCAGCTTAACTCTCTGTCCAGACACCTTTTACGTTGATTTTTCGGGTCACGCGTCCGCGTGGATGACGCGGTCACGTGAAGTGGCAAAAATCATGGATGACGCGGTCGCGTGAGCCATGCGTCCGCGTGGGCTTGTTTGTGCTAGAGGCATAATTCTTGCGCCACTCCCGCGCAACTATCTGTTCAAATTTATTTTTCACGCACACATGATTGACGCGTTCGCGTCAATGACGCGATCGCGTGGTGTGCCTCTCTTCTTCTTTTTTTTTTTTTTTTTTTAGCCTGAGGTGTTCGGTTCCTGTGATAAAATAGCTGCAAAGAGAATGATACAGGGGGATTGCTTAATGCGAAACAAAGGAAAATTTTTTTTTTCGAAAATTAATAAAACAAATTTTTTTTAATAAAATTAAAATTAAAACGCCTAATCTAAACAATCAAACAACTAATAGTTGTTAATCACAGTCAATCCCCGGCAACGGTGCCAAAAACTTGGTGCCGTATTTTATAACCACACTTACTAACCGACAAGTGCACCGGGTCGTACCAAGTAATACCTTGCGTGAGTAAGGGTCGATCCCACGAGGATTGATGGATTAAGCAACAATAGTGTTTGATAGGCTTAGTTAGACAAACAAAAAAAGAGTATTTGAATATTCAATCATGCAGAAATTAAAATAGTAAAGTAAATAAATTGGAGAGAAAATATGGAGAAAATAGTTAAGGTTTCAGAGTTATCTATTTTTCCTGATTAATTTTCTTACTAACTATTTTAATCATGTAGGATTTAATTTATTGCAAACTATATGTGACTAGACCCTAATTCCATAGACCTTCCTAGTCTCCTCTAAAATTCATCAACAGCCAATTCCTTGGTCAATTAATTCCAATTAGAGGGTGATAATCAATTTCTAGTTTATATGCCACAAAAACTCTAATTACCCAAAAATAAAAGGATTATATGTCACGTATCCCGTTAAATCCAAATAATTAAAATTTAGGAGAAATTATTTTCAAGCTGTTGTTCAAGTAAAGAGCTTTTCCAAGTTTTACAGGAACTCAAATAGAAAGAGGGTCATACTTCCGTTCCACCCAAATTCATAAAATAAAGAGCGAAAACAATTCTTAAATTATAAATCCATACATAAATTAAAATAGAAAAAGCAATAAAATCAATCCATACAAATAGACAGAGCTCCTAACCTTAACAGTGGAGGTTTAGTTGCTCATAGAAAAGAAAGAAAATTAGGATTGTCAGTTATGTTCCCCTGATGGGATGAGGTGGAATCTCCCCCAAGACGTCCCTTCAAAGGAAGGAAAGTTTCTCCCTTTTTATAACTAATCCTAATAAATATAAAATCTAATATCTAAAACTAAAAATTAAAATAATATCTTTTCCTAGAATTAAAATTTGAATTTAAATTTGAATTAATTTAAATAATTAAATCTTCAATGGATGGATGGGGACCACTTGAATTGTCCATGCTGCAGCTTCTAATCTGTGTTTTCTGGGCTGGAAACTGGGTCAAAACAGCCCAGAAATCGCCCCCAGCGTTTTATGCATTTTTCTGCACGTGGCACATGTGACGCGTCCGCGTCGTCCACGCGTTCGCGTCATTTGTGCAGATTCCAGTCCACGCGATCGCGTCAGGCACGCGATCGCGTCATTGTGATTTCCTCCATTCCGCGCGGTCGCGTTAGCCATGCGTCCGCGTCGGTATTCGCTGGTCATCTCCTTGGCTTCTTCTCTTTCTCTGCAAAAACTCCATCAAATCCATCCGAATGCTACCTAAAATAAATAAAATTGCCCAAAACTCAAAATAGCATCCATAGTGGCTAAAATATAATTAATTCTTAATTAAATTCAACAATTTAGGTGCAAATTCACTAGGAAAATATAGGAAAGATGCTCACGCATCACAACACCAAACTTAAACTATTGCTTGTCCTCAAGCAACCAAAACTAATATAAGATTAGGATGTGAATTTGCATGAGAATGAGAGTTCGATTAAGCCCACGTCTTCTCTTGTAGTGGGGTTTACAACTGCAATCCTGAACATTTTTGGCATCTCACTTTATCCTTTGAAGTTCAGAATGATTGGCATCCATAGGAACTCAGAATTCAGATAATGTTATTGACTCTCCTAGTTCAGTATGTTGATTCTTGAACACAGCTACTTTATGAGTCTTGGCTGTGACCCTAAGCATTTTGTTTTCCAATATTACCACCAGATACATAAATGCCACAGACACATAACTGAGTGAACCTTTTCAGATTGTGACTCAGCTTTGCTAGAGTCCCCAGTTAGAGGTGCCCATAGTTCTTAAGCACACTTTTTTTTGCTTTGGACCACGACTTTAACCGCTAAGTCTCAAGCTTTTTACTTGACACCTTCACGCCACAAGCACATGGTTAGGGACAGCTTGATTTAGCTGCTTAGGCCAGGATTTTATTCCTTAGGGCCCTCCTATCCATTAATGCTCAAAGTCTTGGATCCTTTTTACCCTTTGCCTTTTAGTTTAAAGGGTTATTGGCTTTTTCTGCTTGCTTTTTTTTTCTTTTTTTTCTTTTTTTTTCTTTTTTTTCGCAAGCTTTGTGTTTTCACTGCTTTTTCTTGCTTCAAGAATCAATTTTATGATTTTTCAGATTATCAATAACATTTTTCTTTTTCATCATTCTTTCAAGAGCCAACAATTTTAACATTCATAAACTTCACTATCAAAAAATATGCACTGTTCATGTCATGCTTTCAGAATCACAAAAAATACCACCACATTTAAGTAAATCCGACTATTTTTAAAATTAACTCAATTTCTCATGCAATACATCACTTCTTTTTCTTTTATTTTTAGTTTCAAGTTCAGTGAGTGGTACATGAAACATCTTTTTTTTCAGCATTAAAGCAATTAAATGAAAACTAAACTAGTCCTAGGATTCTAACTAATAAAGGATCATGCAACAAACAAAGAAAAATAACAGGAAACTGGAACATAATATAAAAAAGAAGGAAGGAATAAAAATGAAAGGAACTTAACCACCTTAATTATCCTAGCGGTCATTTTATTCTTCAGGTTGTGTTCCACCGTGAAGATGATTCGCCTCCCTTTGGTGCCATAAGAATAGACAGAAAACCTTAATTATCCTAGCGGTTGTTTTATTCTTCAGGTTGTGTTCCTCCGTGAAGATGATTCACCTCCCTTTGGTGCCATAAGAATAGACAGAAAACCTATAAGCGAAGCGTCAACACCAAACTTAAAGGTTTGCTTGTCCTCAAGCAAAGAAGAACTGAAAATAGAAGAGACAAATATTAAAATGAAAGAAAAAATAAAAGGATAAGAGAATAAGAGAGAATTAGGATTGGGAGAGAGAGAAAAAGAAAACTGGGCGGCGCAAGCGACGCGTTCACGTCGATAACGCGATCGCGTGCGTCGCGCGTTCTTCATAATGACGCGTTAGCATCAGGCACGCGTCCGCGTGGATGGCCACGTATGCAAATGACACGGACGCGTCGGGCACGCGTCCGCGTGACCAAATTTGTGCTTTTAGCACACTTCTTGCCTCAAGCCAGCTTAACTCTCTGTCCAGACACCTTTTACGTCGATTTTTCGGGTCACGCGTCCACGTGGTTGACGCTGTCGCATGAAGTGGCAAAAATCATGGATGACGCGGTCGCGTGAGCCATGCGTCCGCGTGGGCTTGTTTGTGCTAGAGACATAATTCTTGCGCCTCTCCCGCGCAACTATCTGTTCAAATTTATTTTTCACGCACACATGATTGACGCGTTCGCGTCAATGACGCGATGGCGTCGTGTGCCTCTCTTCTTCTTTTTTTTTTTAGCCTGAGGTGTTCGGTTCTTGTGATAAAATAGCTGCAAAGTGAATGAAACAGGGGGATTGCTTAACGCGAAACAAAGGAAAATTTTTTTTTTCGAAAAATAATAAAATAGTTTTTTTTAATAAAATTAAAATTAAAACGCCTAATCTAAACAATCAAACAACTAATAGTTGTTAATCACAGTCAATCCCCGACAACGGCACCAAAAACTTGGTGCGGTATTTTATAACCACACTTACTAACCGGCAAGTGCACCGGGTCATACCAAGTAATACCTTACGTGAATAAGGGTCGATCCCACGAGGATTGATGGATTAAGCAACAATAGTGTTTGATAGGCTTAGTTAGACAAACAAGAAAAGAGTATTTGAATATTCAATCATGCAGAAATTAAAATAGTAAAGTAAATAAATTGGAGAGAAAATATGGAGAAAATAGTTAAGGTTTCAGAGTTATCTATTTTTCCTGATTAATTTTCTTACTAACTATTTTAATCATGTAGGATTTAATTTATGGCAAACTATATGTGACTAGACCCTAATTCCTTAGACCTTCCTAGTCTCCTCTAAAATTCATCAACAGCCAATTCCTTGGTCAATTAATTCCAATTAGAGGGTGATAATCAATTTCTAGTTTATATGCCACAAAAACTCTAATTACCCAAAAATAAAAGGATTATATGTCACGTATCCCGTTAAATCCAAATAATTAAAATTTAGGAGAAATTATTTTCAAGCTGTTGTTCAAGTAAAGAGCTTTTCCAAGTTTTACAGGAACTCAAATAGAAAGAGGGTCATACTTCCGTTCCACACAAATTCATAAAATAAAGAGCGAAAACAATTCTTAAATTATAAATCCATACATAAAATAAAATAGAAAAAGCTATAAAATCAATCCATACAAATAGACAGAGCTCCTAACCTTAACAGTGGAGGTTTAGTTGCTCATAGAAAAGAAAGAAAATTAGGATTGTCAGTTATGTTCCCCTGATGGGATGAGGTGGAATCTCCCCCAGGATCTCCCTTCAAAGGAAGGAAAGTTTCTCCCTTTTTATAACTAATCCTAATAAATTTAAAATATAATATCTAAAACTAAAAATTAAAATAATATCTTTTCCTAGAATTAAAATTTGAATTTAAATTTGAATTAATTTAAATAATCAAATCTTCAATGGATGGATGGGGACCACTTGAATTGTCCATGCTGCAGCTTCTAATCTGTGTTTTCTGGGCTGAAAACTGGGACAAAATAGCCCAGAAATCGCCCCCAGCGTTTTATGCATTTTTCTGCACGTGACACATGTGACGCGTCTGCGTCGTCCACGCATTCGCGTCATTTGTGCATATTCCAGTCCACGCGATCGCGTCAGGCACGTGATCGCGTCATTGTGATTTTCTCCATTCCGCGCGGTCGCGTGAGCCATGCGTCCGCGTCGGTATTCGCTGGTCATCTCCTTGGCTTCTTCTCTTTCTCTGCAAAAACTCCATCAAATACATCTGAATGCTACCTAAAATAAATAAAATTACACAAAACTCAAAATAGCATCCATAGTGGCTAAAATATAATTAATTCTTAATTAAATTCAACAATTTAGGTGCAAATTCACTAGGAAAATATAGGAAAGATGCTCACGCATCACAAGGTAAGAAGAATAGCAACTCAATGTTCATGGTAAGCTAGTTTTCTAAGCATGCTACAATCACAAAAGAAATGTAAATGATTGATGCTTCTATCTAGCTCAATTTATGAAATCTTTTCCTTATAATTATCCCTTGAAACAAGCTTTTGATTTTCTTATTAGCTTCTCCTTTTGGGTGCTTTGCCCCATGAGTTAATAACAAAGCTACGATTCTAAATGCTTTGTTTTCAAGTATTACCACTTGATACATAAGCACCACAAGCATTTGAATTAGAGGACTTCATTAAGCTCATTTTCCTTTTCTTTTCTTGACTCTCTAATCATTGATGCTCAGAACCTTGAGCTTTGAGGGAGTGCTTTTGCACTTGAGCCTAGCCTTGACTTCTAAGTGTTTTGTTTTCAAGCATTTGGCATGATACATAAACACCACAAGTACTTAACAAATAAATTGCCATTGGTACTCAGAGCCTTCAGCTTTCTCATTCTTTCCCTTTTTCTTTTCTTGCCTTATTTTGCATTTACTTCCTTCAAGGTTTTTATGATTTTAAAAGATTTCATAAAATGTCCTAGCTTTCCAATACTTGTATGCACATGCTAAACTCTTCTTTAATTCCTTGTTTGTTTATGATCATGATGCTTTATTGCTTTTGAACTTACAAAACTCAAGTTGGTAGTCATAATGCAACAACAACATGTTACAAATCAAGATTCAAGCTATGCTTTATTCATACAACTCATGTAAACAGAAAAGATGAAGATAATCATGCAATTTAAGTGCTGGAAACAAATGAGAAGAAAAGGAACTCTACAACCTTGTAGTTCATCTTCATTATTGTTGTCCTTTTTCCTCTATTCTTCCTCTTTCCCTTTCCAAACTCAAAATGCTTGTTCATCCTCAAGCAACAGTTAGAACAATGGCTATGGGGCTAAGATGGATCATGAATATCTTATACAATGAAATGTTAGTAGCACATGTGTTTTAAGCAAGCAAAATTAAAGATAACAACCAAGGCACAAGAGACAGAGACATTTTGATTGCATAGATAAGAAGGTGTGCAATTTACATTGCATAAAAGATAAGTGGTACACCAAACTTAGTGTGACACTTTCACTTGGAATTAATGCAAGTATCCTGCAAGAATTGGAACCATATTTTGTTGCATAGCAACACCAAACTTAGAATGCAATCATATGTCAATTTATTTGAATTTAAACTAAGCAAGTGAAACTGTTATTTGTTAAGTACAATCACCAAGCCAAGAATCTGTCATGAATAAATCTCTCTTGGTAATGTATTAACACACACAGTAAATAAGAAAACTAAAATGAAAGCATTTAAAAACAGAAAAATGACTAAAGAAAGTAGAATGAAAAAGTGTCAAATTAAAAGAGAAAAATAAAACTGCAGAGGCATTATGATTATGCAGACAAGTAGTGTTGCTTGAATGAATTGCATAGAAAATAAGTGGCACACCAAACTTAGAATCTTGGTGTATCACTTTCATTTTTTGATTTGATGCAATCATCCAAAAAGATTGAAAACAATTTGTTGCAAGGCAACACCAAACTTAGAATGTAACCATATGCCAATTTATTGAATTTAAACAAAACAAAGAACGAAAACAAAGCAGAGAAGAGAAATTATACCTACGGTTGACATGTTGTTCACTTTCTTCCTCTTCTTCCAGTTTGCTAATAGGAATGACCTTAAGGGGGGAGAAGATTCAGCTAGTGTCCCTTGTCTTGGCCTTTCCTCAGCAAGCTTCCTTTTGCAAATGGCTTGATTAATCTTGCTTGCTGGATCAGGGACAGGATTGGTGCTCTTGCTAGTTGCCTTCACTCCTTTGAATTCAAAACTTGGTTGCTGTGTGATTATTGGAGTTTTGTATTCATCCAGAGCCTTTTGAATTGGTGGTTCCATGAACTCTTCCTTCATGTACTTCTCTGCCTCACTTGAATGTAAATTTTCTGGAATGACTTCTTCACTTTCTTGCTCCTCCACTCCTTTCTTTGCACGCAACATTTGACTTAATTGCTTTTTCATTGAGGAGGTTTGTTGATCTTCCCAACATTTCTTCATCTTCTCTTCATGTTTTTCAATCAGATTCAATTGTTGAGAGTTTTTGGGTCAGGGAAGTTTGTGAGAGTTGTGAGTCTTTATGTTCCCTTGTCATCTCAAGTGCAGTTTCATTTTCAACCACCTCATTCTTCATTGAAATTTCACTTGATACAGTAGCCTCCTCATTTTGCTCTTCCACTTTCTCCCTTGCACTTAACATTTGGTTTACCATCACTTCTATGTTTTTGAATGAATTCTCTTTCTCGTTCCAGGATATCTGTGCCTCCCTCTCATGTTTTTCAAACATGGTCTCAAGCTTTGAGAGGCTTTGGTTCATGGAAGTTTGTGTGGGTGGTGAGTTTTGACAGGGGCTTTCTGTTGAAGCATGGTCAAGTGATAATATCTTTGGATGAATATCATATGGAGCATTAGAATTTCCTTCCCAGCCACCATTAGAATCATGACTAGCATCATTTTGTGGTGGAGGAAAATATCCCATATGGTTTTCTTGCTCATCTTGTGTCTCTGAAGCAAATCTCCATGGATTGGAGTGCTTAGAATTTGTATTTTCTTGGTGATATTCCCAGCCACCATTAGAGATTGGTGATGGTGGGTGATATCCCATAAAATTTTGTTTGACCATAAGATGAGTTGAACTCCATTTGTATTTTGTAAAATGCAACATCAATGAAAATTGAAATTCATGTCACAGAGAAAGAATTTCTTAGTGAGGCAATAGCTCAAACACCTTGCTATCAACTTAAAACAGAGAACAAAAACAAAGAAAATGCTTGATCTAGACTTCTCACCCACTTAATCATTGTTGATCTAAATCAATCCCCGGCAACGGCGCCAAAAACTTGATGGATATTTTGGAAAACGAATTCCAAACACCTAAACTCACCAGCAAGTGTACCGGGTCGCATCAAGTAGTAAAACTCACTTAGAGTGAGGTCGATCCTACAGGGATTGATGGATCAAGTAACTTTAGTGGGTGATTAGTTTAGTCAAGCTAACATTCAGTGAATTGTGTGAAATTGATCAACAGAAAGTAAATTGCAAGAATTATAAAGTGCAGAAAGTAAAATTGGACAGAAACATAAAGAGCAAGTAAAGTAAATTGACAGAATCTTAAATGACAAAAAATTTTAATTGCATCAAATGTAAAGGGGATTGGGTGCATGAAATTTAAAGGAAAGCAATAAGCAGCACTTAGAACAATTGCAGAATAATTAAATTACATGATAAGTAAAAGGGATTGGGTACTGGGAATTAAAACTTCAAGAAGAAAATGTAAAGTGCAATCAAACAGAGAAGTAAAAGATGAAGTAAGTGCAGCAGATTCAAACAGAATTGAAAAATTGCTTGAAGAACAAGACAGAAGCTAAATTCAGCTCAATTGTGAAATTTAAAAGAGAAATTAAAGATCTCAGGGGATCAATGAGACTAGAAAGTAGATCTAGATCTCAATTCCTTCCTTGATCAAACAGAAAGTAATTTGCAGAAGAAAATGAGATTTAAAAATAACAAAGAAGATTAAAATCAAATCTTTAGATCAATTGAGAGGAAGAGTGAAAGATGATTCTCAGAATTTGAATCAATGGAGCTCTTCAATCTCAATTCAAGATCCAAGGCAGAAGAGCATAGGTTGCAGAAAAAGAAAATTAACAACAGCTAATGAAAATTTGAATTATGCAGTAAGAGAACAAGAGAGAATTCAAGGTGAGATTGAAACAGAATTTCTTCAATTCACAACCCAAGATTCAAAACAAAAATGAAAACTAAGAGAGAGCTTCCAATGCTCTCTATTGGAGCTCCCTTCTTTTAATGAGATGGAATTGATGTCTTTATATAGGATTTAGAAAGTGAAAATGAAAATGAAATTGAAATTCTAAACAAATTACAATTAAAATAAATTCCTAAGCTAACTAATCATTGTGCCTTTGAATGATGATAATGGGTTTAGCTTGCTTTGGATTTGAGGAAGAGTGGATCTGGATGGCCTTGGTTCAATTGGTGAAGAATTGAATTAAAATGAAATTTTTATTGAATTTTTGGCCCATGGGTGTTGCTCCCAGGGCAATGCTCAGCTCCTGGTGAGAGCGTAGCATCGTGGCTCTTGTCCTTGGCTCTTTGTTGCGTGCCAAGCTTGGGTGCATCAGGATAGCGCTTCGCTCTTGGGGAGAGCGCAGCATCATGCTGCCTTGGCCGTGTCTTGTGCGTGACATGCTTCCCTGGGCCGTGTCAAGCTCGTGCCTCATGCACCAAGGAATAAGGGAAGTAGCGCTCTGCTCTTGCCAAGAGCGTAGCATCCTTGCTTCCTTGGTGAAGTTCCAAGTTCAAGCCTTGGTGAAAGTATTTGGGGAGCAATTTTTCTTGAATTTTCATGAAGAGAGCACGACAATGCTCTCTCCAAGAGCGGAGCGCTCTCCAAGTGAGCGCTACTCTGATGGGCTTCCTATGGTCTCCCTTTTCGAATCCTGGTGAATGCATTTGTGCCCATTTTTGCTTATTTTTGGTCCTTAAAGATGTATTTCACTCGTGCCTTAATTTCATGCCAAATATAGATTGCCATATATCGTTGGAAAGCTCTGAATGTTGGATTTCCAATGCAACTGGAAGCACATCAATCGGACATCTTAGCTCAAGTTATAGCCCTTGGAAGGAGGCATGGTCATGCTATGAGCCCCCAGATTTTAACTTAGCGAAAATTTTGCTTCCAAGCTCATTTTTGCCTCACGATAATGCTCTGCTCTTGGCAAGAGCGGAGCTTTGTGTGCTGATTGCCAATCTCCTTTAATTTGGTCATGGGTCATGCTTTTAAAAGCGTGGCCTAAGCCTCCAAAGTGTGCTCCAACTTCAAAGTGTGCCCCAAAGCTCTTTTTTTTTCTTTTTTTTTTTTTGCTTATTTTGTGCTTTTTGCTTCTTTTTCTTCTTATTTCCTACAAAATTTATAAAATCAAAAGATCAAGGAAATATACCATTTAAGTATAAAAGCATTCATTATTCAAACACAAATCATCAATTTCTTGTATGAATAAGCATAGAAAAACATGACATGGTGACATGTCATCACCTCCAACGTTGGCATATCCACGCGTGCGCGTACTCCACGCGTGCGCGCCATGGACGCGTACGCGTCGTTGTGCGTTTTCAAATCTCTTAAAAAGTAATAAACTATGTTACAAATCTAAACAACAAAAAATACTACAAGCCTATAACTATGTTACATCAATGTAGCTATAATCTAAAATTGTACATTTAAAAATAGCCTACTAACTTTCATTTTTAGCAATTGATCTAAGAATTTAAAAATAAATGAGAAAAGAAAATCATGAATCAAAGACCTTGTGATTCTGTAATGACACTGTATTTGTGGAGAAGCAAAGTCGTAGCTTGCTCATCACATATGGCTTGTATGGTGAGTATCTCCCTGCTCAGGCCTTCAACTGCATCTTTAATCTTTGAAAAATCAACAGAAACGGTCTCATCTAGGTGCACCAAAAACCCTCATTTCTCATGTATCCAGTTGAACTGCATTGCTTATCATTTCCCATGAGCCTCCTCTAATCGAAAATGCACGAGCGGAAGCAAGAAAAGAAATATACATGGTCTTCACTAAATTTTCGGAAAGCAACCCCTACTCATTCCATAGTCCATTCACATATCACATCAATTCAGTTGCATTATGCATTGTAACATAATAAACGCAATAGTTGTGTTAAGGTAAGTAATAAGTAATAACTAACCTGGGAGATCAAGAACCTCAATGCCCATAGGTCTATTATATCAGCTTAAGTTTCATATTGCCCAATTGTGACATCCAACTTAAAGTCCTGCACAGAAAACATAATTAGAAGATCCTGAAATCTGAAATTCCTCAGATAGTAAATGTACATTATATATCTTAATTATACGAATAATCTAGATGCTATTTACAATAAATCACATACACACAGCACATGCATGCAACAAGAGAAATTAATTATCAGGTCCATCTAGGTAATATTTGATTCATAATAATAATATTATATATACATACACTCCTATGAAGCTAATAATGAATACCTTTGTCAAATGGTAATGTCCTCAGCTTTATACAATAAATCCACAGATTTTGCAAGAAGAGACTTGTACTCTTGAGAGTAAGTAACCATATACAGTTTGCCCAAAGATTGACCTTATGATCTTCACCACCTATAAATCCTTTTTGTAGCAGAGTAATCTTTATAAAATGCTAAATATGTATTTTTATATATTATTAATTTTAGATGTATGATTAAAATGTGATTTTTTGAGAATATCAAGAGCACATACAATTAGATTCTCTCACTGTGGGATGTTCTCAAATAGGATATACAATTTCAACCCAAGAAATAGAATTGATCCATCTTTGAATCTACAATATGCATTCCAGCTTAGACAAGTGTGTCCACTTAAAGTTGATCCAAGAATTGCCATAAACATGGACCCAGTCACATTCCAAAAGTTTGACAACCAATACTTCAAGAACTTGCAGCAAGGAAAGGGTCTCTTCACCTCTGATCAAGTGCTCTTCACAGATCCAAGGACTAAGTCAATGGTAAACTTGTTTGCATCAAATGAAGCAGCATTTAACAATGCCTTTATGAGTGCCATCACTAAGTTGGGTAAGGTTGATGTCTTAACTGGTAATCAAGGTGAAATTAGGATTGATTCACCAGGCCCAACTAAACAAATCAAATCTAGTAGTACTTCCCTTTTTTGATGTTGTATATACCTATATAAATCCCTCAGAACTCTTATTATGTCAGGAAGCAACCCTATTTTGTTGTCTACACACAATTCTAGCCTAACTCCCTGCATTTCAATAATCATGGTTTATTACTTAAGTACCTAGTTAATTATGAGTAATTGGTAGAGTTTAATTACCTCACAAACCCGGTGTTCAATGGCTACTTCTAAATAGTTAATTACTCTTTCCTTCTCGCTTGCTGTGTTCAAAGCATATCCGTCTATATGCCTGATGAAATACTCCTATATAAAAATAAATTCCAAAATAATTAAATTAGTTAATTTATCATTAAGATCACTGAGGAGAATATCTTGTTTAAAAATTTTTGTGCATATATAAATTCCTAAAATGCATATGCTTCATCGGAGATATGAGAAAAGCACTTACAATCCAAGCAATACATTTCCAACGTGCTGACTAAGCTCATAGAGATAAAAAAAATGGAAACGCCATGCCTGCTCTCGTCTTTGAAGAACAACTCTAACCTCCTAAGCTCACTGAACGCTCTCATATCTAATTCAACCGCATGCACAACATAAATAAATAAAAAAAACATGATTTAAATGACTAATTGAGTATGAATAGTTTGTAAGGGAAACAGAGGAATTGTACACAGTTCATAGTATTTTATAGAAAGGTGTTGAATATAGAGAAAGTGAGAAACACCACTTGTGCTTGCTTACCTTGCCAATTAAAACAGATTTGGCTTTCTTGAAGCTGGAACCGAGCTTTTCATATTCAGGGGCAAGCTTTTTACAGTGCCCACACCTATGGTAACAAAAAAGTGGTATGAGAAACACAGATTAAGAATTAGAAAAAAAATGTTCATTTTATCTTTGCTGGATCGCCATGATGAATCACCCGACAGAGTGAAAACCTGGCAACTATATATATAACGAACTCAGAACCTTCAATTGGCACAAAAAAAGTCTCGTTGGTACCCTCATTCTCTCTAGTGTCAATTATACAGAGATCTTATCATCTAATAACCTATATTAAAGGAATCAAATCAAAGAATATAAAGTTAAACATCTATTAATCTAAAAAATCAACGAGAAAAATGATAATAACACATTCTATTCAAACTATATATTGAACTAAACCCTAGATAAGGTAAAAATTAAATCAACAAAGGAACCAAAAATGAATTGGTGATTATTTTATTTTATTACCAAGGAGCGTAAAACTCAACAAGTGCTCCTCTGTCCTGACCAACCTCCTTCTCAAAGTTATCTTCAGTGAGCACAACAACATCATCTGCAGAAACAAATACGAAGACGAGAGCAAACACCAAGACTCCTAACACTAAACCCCTGCTCCAGATCTGTGCACGCATCAAAGTGTTAGAGGTGTTCGGAGTTAATTAATGGTCTAATTGTTCTGCTTATTTACAAAGATCAAAGCTTAAAAGTGGAACCAGATATTGCCAAGCTCAATTTCGTATTCTAAAAATCCTAATTCATCTTACCAAATAAATATTCAGAATAACATTGACAATTGAATTTCAGCAATGTATATTGAACCAAAAAAATTGGGGAAAAGCATCATGTTGCGATAGAACACAAATTGGGAGCACAAGAATCAGAATTGAGAAGGAGATTAAGAAACTCGTACCTGATGACTAGAGCGCGATTCACATTTCAATCAAAAATAGTACTAGCTTGTCCGAGAAAAGGATTCAGATCGCGATTAACATTGATATGAAAACTTGGAAGAGATTCGAGCGGTGAAGAAGAAGAATTCTCAGAGGGAATGAAGCACTGAGAGTAGTTTGTGTGAAACGAGCCTCCCACAGTCAAGATATTTTTAGTTTAGCAGTTTAAGGTTGTTGTTATTTTTAAAATTTTAATTTCTTTGTAGTGGCCATAGTATAAATTACCGTTAAAATTTATAGTATTAATGATAAATATACAATTGCCACTAAAAGATGGTTTTAAAAAAATTATGATAATAATATTATGACCACTAAAAATTTGTCGCTAAAAATCTTTTTTCTTGTAGTAAAAATCAACTTTGAAGCAAAGGTTACGTTGTCTCTTTCATCTTCATCATTCGTGGAGGTGAAGGATTTTGCATCATTCTCCCATGATACATAGGCTTGTTGCTTTTTCTTTGTCTTCTTATCCCGCTTTCCTTTTGTAAGAATTGGACATTTTGCTTTTATATGTCCAATCTCATTACATTCATAGCACTTTAGCTCTTTTGTCTTGGATTGTCCTTTGAAGATGATTTTCTCTTCTCAATTATCTTATATAACTTCGTTAACAACCGTGCAAGCTTTTCTTCTTGGTCGTCTTCATCATCATCTTCATTCTTTTTGTAAGATATTGCCTTTAATGCTAAGCTTTTTTTCTTCATTTCCTCTCCATATAATTTATTAAGAAAAGTAATCTCATATATAATTACATTACCTCTCAATTGATCATAGATGAGTTCTTCAAAGTTTTATCCTTCTTGAATTGCATTTACTTTGGAATCTCAGGAATGTGTAAGACTCCTTAGTATCTTGCTCACAATATCTCTTTCGAAAATTTTTCTTCCAACCAAATCAATTTTATGATGATATTTGAGAATCTCCCAAACATATCTTCAATCTTTTCATTATCTATCGGTTGGAATAACTCATACTTGTGAACTAATTTATCAATTTTAGATTGTTTGACATGATTAGTTCTTTCGTATGTTATGCTAAGTTTATCCCAAATTTCTTTGATTTTTTTGCACATAGATATCTTCATATAGTCATTTTATGTAATGCTACAATGAAGATAGTTTATAGCTTTATGATTAAATGAGACTTTTTTGTAATCATCATTGGTCCATTCACTCTTTGGCTTCTCTTCATCAAAAGCTTTGTTTACTCTATCAATCTTCTCAGTAATGATTTTCTTTTTATCATTCCTAATTGGTTCCATCTAGGAATGATGGATACTGAGATGAATGTTGTTCAATAAGATTGTAGCTTGTGCTTGTCCTAGCCATGATCTACACTCTCAAATGGTTAAACTTTTCAAAGAGATTAAATTCTGATACCAAATGTTATATTAAGAATATATGTCATGCATTTACTTTTTTATTTATCATACAATCAATAAATAGATTAGATTAAATTCATGTCTAAGATATAAATTTATTACTTTTCAAAACATTAATTATAACAAAAATCCGAAACATATTATCATTCATCAAAAGGAGGCCACTCAAATAAAGACGCCTAAAATGTCTTTTTTTTAAAGATGTTTTTATGTTGAGTTTTAATTGGTTTCTGTATAATTTATTCGGTGTTCCTCATCACATATTATTAAATTCTTCAAAAGATTTTCTTTCCAAAAAATAATAAAAAATATTTAATTTAGACTAAAACAAAAAAGGTAATAGATTAACTATTAGATTTTTTTTAAAAGATTATTTACATAAAAAAATATATCACATTCATCAAAATATATATATATAAAACAAGTTCTTAAAATTTTTATAAATAAAAAAATAATTAATTTTTATTCGTATAATATATAAAACAATTACTATATTATTATAGATTAAAATTTACTAATTTAAAATTTGTTTTTATTTTTAATATAAGCATTAGAAATAAATATATTTTTTATAACAAGGTGTAATGTAACAAAAAATATATAATATTAATTAGTTTTTAAAAAATTCTCAAAAGATGATTTTTTCTAATAAAGTGTTATTAAAAAATTAACATTATAAAAACTAATTTCAACTAATATGATATAATAGGTTATTAAATATATTTAATATAAAACACATTGAATATAATTTTTTATTGAGTTTAAATTTTAAATAATTTTTAATTTAAAGAGTTAGAATATTTTAAAGAGTTAGAATATTTTAACATCATTTTTTTAGTATCTTTTTAATTGAGTCTTTAATTTTTTAAATTATAAACCTTATTTATAATTAAGAGTAATATTTTAACACCACCAATTAGTCACACATATAAAAATAGAAGAATAATTCTTTTGTCATAATTATAATCTAACTTTATAAGCAATACATCAATACAATGAAACTATATATAAGTAATATAACTAAATTTTATCTACATCTATAGTCACATTTTATAAATAATATAATTAAATTATATTTATGTTATAATTAAAATATGAATAAAAATACAAAAAATTATTAGGATAGTTAATTTTTTTTCGTTCATAATTTTTTTTATTATTTTTTTGTGAAAATTTTAATTATTTTAATAATTAATTATTTTTTAAAATAGATAATTGAATAACACAAAAAAGTCTTATTAAGAGTAATTTATTTATATATGATTAAAAAATAATTGAATAATTATATACGGTAAAAAATTAATATTATTAAAAAATAAAATTAAAGTTTATTTTAAAATTAAGATAAAGTTTATTTAAAAATAAAATTAAAAATCATGTTTTTTTTTCTTTTTTCCAACATTTATCTACGAGTAATTCTATAAATATTTTATGATGAATAAAAATATTAAACTCGTACTAAAATTTATTCTAATAAAATTTATTTTTATTTTACTAAACATTAAATAAACTATTGAAAAGAATTTTGTTTTCTCTATTAGAGAAGAATGATAAACTTCCATACTTTTATTATGTTATGGCAATAATTTGGCATGTTATTTTTTAATGTACATAATAATAATAATAATAATAATAATAATAATAATAATAATAATAATAATAATAATAATAATAATAATAATAATAATAAACAAGTATATCACAGTAAAAAAGGAAGTATGTCACCAAATAATTTATCATCCGAATTATATATGAATCAAATTGATAATATGAGGGCTAACACTACAAAAATCGATAACAAGGTTAGGGATTTACAAAACCTTTCTTAAGATCATAGAAAAAAAAAACGTTTATATTTGTGTGATATATAAAACAATTATCATATTATTATTATTATTATTACATTATATATATATATATATATATGAGTAAAAAAAGTCCAACTGTTTTAAAGTAAAATTTTCTTTTAATATTTGATTAAATGTTCTTGTATTTAGTATTTTTTGTTGCACTTCCTCTTAATTAAAAATATAATCATTATAATTTTTTAGTTATTATTGCTAGGGATGTTTACAGATGGGATATGACTGAAATTTCGATCCAATCCGCACTAAACTCATTAGATTAAATTCGATATTCGCACTTTTTATGTTTGGATCATATATCAAATATATCCATAAAATAAAAAATATTAAAAAAATTTATTTTTATAAAAAAAGTCAATAATTTTTTTGTTTACTTTTGTAAACATATTTACTTCTATCTGATTAGAGTGTGGATCCGATTCGATCCAATCCGATCATCTTACAGATCAGATACGGATAAATACTGTGGATTTATATGGATATGGTCTAATCTATGAACACCCCTAACTACTACTATAGGTTCATTGTTGCAAAAGAATGCTTCTTTTATTATAAACCATTATTAGATCTTAATTACCATTAAAATAACTTAATTGTCAACAAAGAGATAATACTTATTGGTCTCTGAAATTATGTTCGTATTTGAATCTATAGTTGTAAAAATCGAACTGGACCGACTGGTTCGACCAAAAAACTAGTGAACCGGGCCGTTTAAGGAATAAAATCAGTGTGAACCGATCTAACCAAAAACCTTGGAACAAAAGCAACCTTTACTTGAAAAAATTTTTAAAATGTCTCCACAAGGTCTCGAACCAAGAACCTTGGAGTAAAAGCAACCTTTACTTGCCACTTAGCCATTGCACTTCTAAATATTATATTTGACAAATACTATTTATATAGTATACATAAATATCTAATTTAATTTAATTTTTGTTTTTTCTATTTTTAAAATTAATTATATTTTAATTATATACCATTATTAATATAAATATAAATTTCACTAAAAATTTATTAATTTACTTGATCTATTTTATTACTAGTATTGTGATTAAGGTTATTTATTTTGATGTTAGTGTTAAAATCTACTGATATTATAGTTAGATGATAGACTTTGTGAATTAATTATTTTTTTCTTGTGTCAAAATAAGATACCATTGTAGTATTAAAATTTTATGATTTTCTTATATTAGTTATTTTTAGAAGTTGAGACTTGATTCTTCATAAAATATTAGTGAAGATATGTATTTCAAATTTTAATTTTAAATTTTTAACTATTTTATATTTTATATTTACGTGAGACCGGTTTTATCGGTTCAACCAGTGATTTATCGGTTGAACCAATAAACCAGTGAACCAGTAGCTTGACCGGTTCGATCACTGGTTCGGTTCTAACAACTATGTTTCAATCTAATTTCAAAAATTTCGATTTGCTCAATTTAGTCTCCCAACTTAATAGTTATGACTCACATTGGTTCCTAATCTTATTTTTGTCACTGTCTCCCAAAATCGTTAACGACATGCTGAGATGGACTAACGACTGTTACATTATACATTCTAGCGACTGTTTGATGTGACAATTGAAATCTTTTTTACCTTACTTTTTTTTTTCAACTAAACACTTAAAACCCTAATATGAGTCACGGATACCTAAGTTAAAAAATCAAACTAAGTAAATTGAAACTTTAAAAATCAGATTAAAGCTCGAATATAACTTCAAAACAGAACTTTAACTTATGTAGTGATTAATTTAAATGAGAATCAAATAAATCAGAATTCAACATAATTTTTATTAATGTTTTCAAATTCGAAATTTCTATACCAAAATTAACTGGGATTTTTCTTTAAATTAAAAATTTAATGAAATAGTGACTTTAATTATCTTAACCAATGTCCTAATTAATTACTTTTATGTCTTAAAAAAACTGTATATGAGAAGAAAATAATTAATTTGTCTACTTTAATAAATAGTTATTTTACTAAAATAAAAGAAACTATTTTTTTAGAATTTTTTAAGAACTAATTAATATTATATATATTTTGTTACACTACATTTAGTTATAAAAATTTTATTTATTTCTAATGCTTATATTAAAAATAAAAAGAAAATTTAAATTAGTGAATCTTAATATATAATAATAATATAGTAATTATTTTATATATTGTACGAATATAAATTAATTATTTTTTATTTATAAAAATTTTAAGAGCTTGTTTTATATATATATATATATATATATATATATATATATATATTGATGAATGTGATATATTTTTTTATGTAAATAATCTTTTAAAAAAATCTAATAGTTAATTTATTACCTTTTTGTTTTAGTCCAAATTAAATATTTTTTATTGTTTCTGGAAAGAAAATCTTTTGAGGAATTTAATAATATGTGATGAGGAACACCGAATAAATTATACAGAAACCAATTAAAACACAACATGAAAACATCTTTAAAAAAAGACGTTTTAGGCGTTTTCATCTGAGTGGCCTCCTCATCAAAATATATAGACATACACACATCATGCAAGATAATAAACATACATTTAACTAGAATACCATACTAACACACTAATTTTAACAAGAATAATACCGGAATCCCAAGCATGTAAGATTGTAAAAATACGTTCTTACCTTTCTACTTATGAATAAAACCCGTATTAGCCAATGAACATGCAAGAAAAAGAACTAGATAAATACTATGATGTTATCACCGATTGCAATAAATAAATAATAAAAATTCCATTAGTACACATTAATTATTATTGGGTACTTCTAAGAATTATTTGTTGGTCACATAATATTTCTCATATATTATTTATACAAAAAATATGATAAAAATTAGAGAAGACACTAAGTGTGTTGACTATTTAATTTGAGATTTTATATTCAACTTAGGAATGACAACATTTTGTTGGGAGATTTTTTCAAGTTGTTTTAAAGGAAGAGTTAATCAAGTTTCTAAAAGTCAGAAAACTTATTGACATTATTGATAATACTCTTTTTCATCTAAAATAAGTGTATATTTTAATTTTAGATTTAGTAAATTTGTGTAGTAAGGTACATTTTAAGAGTATAATAATCAATTTTTTTATATTTTTGATATATTTAATATATTAAAAATATAAAAATGTTATATTTTCAATTATTTTTAATAAATAAATATAATATTCTTAACATGTATTTTTAAATTGTAAGATAAAAATTTTTTTAATTTTTATGCACATTAGTAAAATAATTACAATTTGTTAGAGTTATAAAAGTTGAAAAACAAAGTATAAAATTATCTTTCATAACAATAGATATTTAGTTATATTTTACTACTTTTATTTTCTTTTATCTATTAATTTAGAGGCTTTATCAGAATAAATATTATAATATTATATTAACTTTCTATATAAACATTTATCTGGTGGGAAAGAAAAAAAATTAAAGAAAAAAACTTATTTATGAAAAAATAATTACTTATGTATTATTATTTTAAAACATATTAGGACAAAAAAAATTTTCAAGCATATTACTAATATGAAACTTTGAACCAAGCATAGTGACAATTGGGTTTTAATTTTTATGAACAGGATAAAGGTTTTGTTATTAATCACAACTAGCCATGAAATCAAAAAAGATTAGGGTATAAACTTTTGTAAGAGTCTTTATCAACCACATAGAGTTTGATATGATACGAACCATTTTTGCTAGAAAATGTGCAACTAAGTTTCTAGTCCTCTTCACATAAGACAATTGACATAATTTAAATTTAATTTAAATTTATTCAGAACGATTTTATAGTTAGAGATTGTGAGTCCAAAGTTATTATTCTGCATATGAGAGTTAATAGTTAGATTGATCTCTAAAATTGAGTTAATATTTAGATTGATTTTTCAAATTATATTCATATCTTAAATTAGTCTCTAAAATTTAAATTTGAGATAGGTCTCAAAGTAGTCCCTGAACTTGCACTCGAGCCTCAAAGTGACCCTTAAAGTTAATAATTACTCAAATTCGTCTTCGAAATTGTCCTCTGGGATTCATAGTAGTCCCTAAAGTAATTTTCCTTCGTCCTTACCATTAAAAAAGACTAAAACGACGTCGTTTTGTATTTATTAAAAAAAAGAAAAAGAAAAACACGCTCTTGACCTCTCCACTCTCTCCTATCACTCTGCTGCTATTGACTTTGCTCTCTTTACTCCCACCCGTCTCAACTTCGGACTCAACGCTCTTACAGCGGCCGCCACCACCACCACCACCACCACAATCATCTTTGCCATTGCCTCCATCGACGGTGAGATCAACTCGGTCACATCCAAGGCACCGCGCGAACCTACAGGAGAAGAGGAGCTCGGCAATGGCGTCATGGCGAAGCTTGAATTTCTTGGAGCAATCGGAAGCGGCCACCATGATGGCATTGTCAATAATGCTGAATATATATGTCGGAATTCGCCTTCCTGAAGTAATTCCTCCAGTGATCCTGTGACGCTTTTGAGTTCATCGTCGTCACGAAGATCGATATTGGATCCAAGGATTTAAAAAATCCTCAATCGACAAATCACCAAATAGAGTCTTAAAATTGAGATTGTGATGATGCCATTAATATGCAGGATCGGAAGAATTAGAAGGTATTAGATGGATTTTGGATTGAGGTCGTTGAATTATTATTATTATTATTATTATTATTATTATTATTATTATTATTATTATTATTATTATTATTATTATTATTAATGTTTTTTCTTTAAATGAATCTTCTCAAAGTGATGACTCCAACCAATTCTTCCTGCTCATTTACTGCATAAATCCTGTGAATAGACTGAGAAGAAAGTGTATGGATTACACTCCCTAGCGTCGCATAAGGCTTGCATGTTATGGGCCGTGCAATTTTTCAAGTTTCTTGGGTTGCTGCAGCAGTTTTGTTCCTGAAATCATTCATAGTAAGTTTCCTTAAAGTCAAAATAAAGGGATGGTGAAGACCACTAATCAATCAGTTTTCAACGAGCTTTTATGATTGCCATAAGGAATAAAGAAAAAGAAAAGGGAACTCGATATGGGTTGGAGAAAGAAAAGGGAAAAGGGAATTGGGGAAGGGAAAAAGGAGCGTGGAAGGGAAAGTGAAGGGGAATTGGGAAAGGGTTGGGGGAGGGGAGAGGTCAAGAGTGTGTTTTTTTTTTAATAAATACAAAACGACGTCGTTTTAGTCTTTTTTAATGGTAAAGATGAACGAAAATTACTTTAAGGACTACTATGAGTCTCAGAGGACAATTTCGAGGACGAATTTGAGTAATTATTAACTTTAAGGATCATTTTGAGGCTTGAGTGCAAATTCAGGGACTACTTGGAGACTTATCTCTTTAAATTTCATTAATTTAATCTTTAAAATTGATATCCATAATTCACGTTAGTCCCTTAAACATGTTCGTTAATAGCGTGCAGACGTGGCATACTGACATAGACCATCAACGCTACAATTTAAAACATGATTCGATCGTATGTAATTAGATGCCAACATGGATGGTAGTACCATATGACAAAACACAGTTTGTTCATATATTGCTTTGGTTATCACGTGTCAGCATATCGTAATATTATTTGTTCACGTGTCACCAGCATATTGTCATTACAAATGACTCAATAAATTAGTCTTTGAATCTTATAAGACAGCTGAGTTTAGTCCCCCAAATTAAATTTCATAAATCAAATTATTTCTTTGACCAATATTTTTTAATTTTTTACAAAATTCAAATTTTTCAATATTTTAAATATATTAATTTGTTCTATTGTTCACTTATTTAAGTTTTATTTAACTTATTAAGGATCATTGTGACTAATTAATAGATAAAACTAACCACGTATATGAAAATTATTAAAAGAAATTTGTTTGAAAAATAATTAAAAAGTGAAGCTAAAATTATCTTTTCTATAGACATTAATACCCTTTGAATTTTTGGCTCGTCCGATTCCATTTTGTTGTAGGTCTAGGCATGGCAGGACGAGGCGGAGCATGTAACACTTTAACACTCCTAGCTAAAAGAAGCAATTGTAAACATTTGACTTTTGGTCTTTTAAAACTCATTACACTCTAGGTTTTTTTATTCTTTTTGAGTAATTTTACTCATTTAATCTTTTTTCAAATACTTCCACAAAATCTGTCGACAATTCCTCCATCTAATGCTAATCCAGCTCCAATTAGTAATCAATGCTTCTCAACCATAACACTCCAATAAGACCTCCCCCAATGAGGTCTCTTTCCTCCAAAAATCTATTCAAGAAAAATATGAAAAAGGTCTCTACCAAGTCAGTCTTCTCATCTTAAACCTTCGTCATCCACCACCACCCCATAATTAGGTCTCCTCTCACAAACAACACTCATTTTAGGCATCCAACACCAGTAACTTAACCCCACCCAACTGTGTCACCACAAACAATACAGGGTGCTACTTTTTGAACTACTAAATCCAAAACAATCATTGCAAGCCACAGTTAGCTTAATTTTCCTTTAAACTTTATCATCTTTATAACCATCCTCGTGTAAGCCTTGAGATTATATCCTCCTTCTCCAATGATACTCAACCCAGCATGATAATAATAGTCTTCTTAATAAGAGCTTTTGCAAACCTTCTGAGCCTCCTTCAATCTTTTTCATATTAGAATATTCTCAAAATTCCTTAATTTTAAGATTATCCATAGTAAATTATTAAAAAAGAAAATATTTGAATGCGGAAGCGTATCTATGCGAAAGCGTACCTGAATTCATAAGTATGATTGGAAGAATTTGGTTCTTTGATCTTTCTCAACCAAAACCTTCTTTATCCCTAATAAGCCTGAGTTGTATGTGACTCTTCTGATAGAAAAAGCAGGACAGATGCGGCTTTGGTATATTGGGAACCGAAACTCTGAAACTGCTATTTATATTTGAGCATGGCATCCATTAAACCCTAAAACACAAATAAAATAGTATCTAAGTCCAAAAGATAATATATCTAAAGTCTAAAAGATAATATTTGGTTTTATTCTCATTTAATTCCAAATCAAAACTAATTATGACTTATTCAATTTAGCATTTATAAAAATAAATGAGATCACCGTTATATAAGTTATTTAATTCGAAATAACATCATTTGTGATTATAATCAATATATGTATTGCCCACAAACAAATTAAAAAATTAAACAATTTTTTAACAATCTCCCATTTGGGCTATACATCTATTCTTTCTTGAGATAATCACGTCATATAAACTTTATGCGTGCATTTGAATGCTATTTCCCTTATTACTTGAATAATCTGGTCCATCTCATATGTTAGATATGGAATCACATTAGTGTCACGATAAAACCACGATAATCACCATACTAATATACTCAACGACATAGATAAAATTTGGAAGAGAAAATTCAGAAATTACATGCGAAAATGATCACATGCAGGCCTATTTTCAACTAGTCCAACTTTAATAAACTCTATAAGATCATGTGTCAAAGTGAAAACAAAACTGAATACTTTATTTCTGTAGAAACATTTATATCACAAATTTGTCTAAATCATATGAGCATCCAAATACAGACTCTCACTAAAACAATATATCATAAAATGATATGACACCCATATGAATATTATCCACACGAAAAATCTTGGGTGTTTGTTTCTTATAAACCAAATATGCATGCATTCATGGAGTTTGTGCTAATTTTCTCATTAGACACTTAAAAACTCTGAACTCTTGTTTAACAAAAAAGTTTAAAATGTTAGACTATTAACACATTGTCATAAAATAACTCAAGTGGTCTTTCAAATTTATTTTTCATAATTTGTGACAAGTATTCGTAGTCACCAAAATGGATACCATCCAAAAAATGTTTTATATTCAATTATTTTAGTAAAAAGAGTAATAAGTATCTTCTTAACACCTTTCCAAAAAAACTCTTTCAATAAACATATGAATATAATTGTAATTGATAAAAATGACCTAAACATTCAACAAAATCAGAATTTGAACACCAAATGATCTCCAACTTTAGTTTTTGATTTCATGTGTGAATATATAATGTTTTGCTATAACAAAATTGGTTTATCTACTATTTTGTAATTCATTCTTAATTGACTCAAATATCTGCCAAAGATACCAATAAAGTACACAATATCTGTAAGTGTACAAATTTATTATCCATCAGACTACTGTTGAAGCATAATAAATTTTATGTACTTTTGAGCTTTATAACTTTCTTAAGGCAGCTAATAAGACTATACTTGTCTCTGTTAGAGTTGAGTATATAACTTTATTTATAATTTTATATGCCATTGACATATAAGAATAATAAAATATACTTATTCCCACTGAATTAATATAAGTCATTAACCATATTTATCTCAAAAGGTCATATGAGATAATAATTTTGAAAATATATAAAATATTAATGATAAAAAACTTTCTTGAGTCCATGGATAAAATTCTTTAAGTAGCCGTTCATATACTTATGGCATCTTATGACACAATTCTCTGGTATATCATATAGATTGTCTCATCAACATTACTATTGAGAAATAATTTCGTATATCTATTTATTGTAACTCAAGATCTAATATACCATCAATCTCATTATAATTCTAAATGAAACTTTTTGTAAAACTAAAAGAAAAGTTTTCTTGTATTCAATGATTCACTTTTGAGTGAAACACTTTACAACAAAGCATACTTTATATCTCTATATTACCTATTTAGTCCATTTGGTTTTAAATACTAATGGCTTACTACTTTTAGGTAATTAATGAGATGAGTCTCAATTGTTGTCGTCTTTTACAAGCTTAAACTTTTCGGTCATAGTACCAATACATAATATCTCATATAAAATTAGATAATTTTCTTTAGTGATACACCAAATGACATTTATTTTTGAGGTGTTGACTTTGTTTTTGGGATAATTTGTTGATTATCTTCTCCCAAACTTAACATCCTCAAAGAATGGTCAACTTTCTATTTCCGAAAAGTATTTTAATCGTGGGATTACCAAGAAAAATAAATACCCAAAAAGATATAAAATTATGCAAAATTTAAAACTTTATCAAAAAATTAAAACTACAATTTTTAATGCTCTTCCCATAGTGATTCTAGTAACAAAGTATGAGTAGTCATACTTCACTTAAATGAGGTAGAATTAAAATATTATTGAAGAAAAATAATAGTTCAAATAAATTTAGAATTATTTCAAAAAAAAAAAATACTTGCACCAAAATATATGTATTTAAATAAAGCATAAAAAATTTTTGCTTATTTCCAGTTAAACAAAAATAGGTGAGTTTATTAAAATAGAAATAGGAACCAAATTATATATATATATATATATAATTGTCAACTCTCACTAAGTTGTCATCACTGAAAAAGATGAACAATATCATTTTTACATTATACAACTTTATAGAATTTTTTTATAGACAATTTATGTGAATAGAAGTACCAAAATTTACTCACTAAATATGTCTTGCCATTGAAAATGAACTTCTCAATCAAAATAAATTAGAGACGTGTCTATCTTTATACACTAAACGTGATATTTAACACAATCTCCCTTATAGTATGTTTTTTTTAGTATATTCAAAAGAAATAATTGAATCCTTTATTTATTTATGTTGTTTCTTTTAAAGCATACCATATGCAGCTTTTTTATAGCTGGTGCACAAAATTGTGATCCCTGGTAATGGCTCCAAAAATTTGGTGCTCTAATCTTAATTCATAATTTGTCACAACTTCGATACAACTAACCAGCAAGTGCACTGGGTCTTCCAAGTAATAAAACCTTACGTGAGTAAGGGTCGATCCCACGGAGATTGTTGGTATGAAGCAAGCTATGGTCATCTTGTAAATCTTAGTCAGGCGGATATCAAATGGTTATGGAGTTTTCGAATAATAATAATAAATAAACAGAAAATAAAGATAGGAATACTTATGTAAATCATTGGTGAGAATTTCAGATAAGCGTATAGAGATGCTTTCGTTCCTCTGAACCTCTGCTTTCCTGCTGTCTTCATCCAATCATTCCTGCTCTTTTCCATGGCAAGCTTTATATAGGGCATCACCGTTGTCAATGGCTACATCCCATCCTCTCTGTGAAAAAGGTCCAAATGCTCTGTCACGGCACGGCTAATCATCTGGAGGTTCTCGATCATACTGGAATAGGATTCACCCTCCTTTTGCGTCTGTCACTACGCCCAGCACTCGCGAGTTTGAAGTTCGTCACAGCCATCCCTTCCCAGATCCTACTCGGAATACCACAGACAAGGTTTAGACCTTCCGGATCTCAGGAATGGCCATCCATGGGTTCTAACTTATACCACGAAGATTCTAATATCTCGGACTCGGTCCTCTATATTAGATATCTAAGAGATACTCATTCTAGCTTGTTTGCATGTAGAACGGAAGTGTTTGTCAGGCACGCGTTCATAAGTGAGAATGATGATGAGCGTCACATAATCATCACATTCATCATGTTCTTGGGTGCGAATGGATATCTTAGAAGCGGAATAAGTTGAATTGAATATAAAACAGTAGTACTTTGCATTAAATCATGAGGAACAGCAGAGCTCCACACCTTAATCTATGGAGTGCAGAAACTCTACCGTTGAAAAATACATAAGTGAAAGGTTCAGGCATGGCCGAATGGCCAACCCCCATGATCTAAGAACTAGACGTCCCAAGATGATCCGAAGATGTAAATACAATAGTAAAAAGTCCTATTTATACTAAACTAGTTACTAAGGTTTACAGAAATAAGTAAATGATGCAGAAATCCACTTTCGGAGCCCACTTGGTGTGTGCTTGAGCTGAGCATGAAGTTTACACGTGCAGAGGCTTCTTTTGGAGTTGAACGCCAAGTTGTAACATGTTTTTGGCATTCAACTCTGGTTCGTGACGTGTTTCTGGCGTTTAACTCCAGACTGCAGCATAGAACTGGCGTTCAACGCCCTTTTGCTTCGTCTAAACTCGGGCAAAGTATGGACTATTATATATTACTGGAAAGCCCTGGATATCTACTTTCCAACGCCGTTGAGAGCGTGCCATTTGGAGTTCTGTAGCTCTAGAAAATCCACTTTGAGTGCAGGGAGGTCAGAATCCAACAGCATCAGCAGTCTTTTTCTACCTCTGAATCTGATTTTTGCTCAAGTCCCTCAATTTCAGCCAGAAAATACCTGAAACCACAGAAAAACATACAAACTCATAGTAAAGTCTAGAAATGTGAATTTAACATAAAAACTAATAAAAACATCCCTAAAAGTAACTAGATCCTACTAAAAACATACTAAAAATAATGCCAAAAAGCGTATAAATTATCCGCTCATCACAACACCAAACTTAAATTATTGCTTGTCCCCAAGCAACTGAAAATCAAATAGGATAAAAAGAAGAGAATATACTATAAATTCCAAAATATCAATGAAACATAGCTCCAATCAGATGAGCGGGACTTGTAGCTTTTTGCCTCTTGAATAGTTTTGGCATCTCACTTTATCCATTGAAGTTCAGAATGATTGGCATCTATAGGAACTTAGAGTTCAGATAGTGTTATTGATTCTCCTAGTTCAGTATGTTGATTCTTGAACACAGCTACTTTATGAGTCTTGGCCGTGTCCCTAAGCAGTTTGTTTTCCAGTATTACCACCGGATACATAAATGCCACAGACACATAATTTGGTGAACCTTTTCAGATTGTGACTCAGCTTTGCTAAAGTCCCCAATTAGAGGTGTCCAGGGTTCTTAAGCACACTCTTCTTTTGCTTTGGACCTTGACTTTAACCGCTCAGTCTCAAGTTTTTACTTGACACCTTCACGCCACAAGCACATGGTTAGGGACAGCTTGGTTTAGCCGCTTAGGCCAGAATTTTATTCCTTTAGGCCCTCCTATCCACTGATGCTCAAAGCCTTGGGATCCTTTTTATTTACCCTTGCCTTTTGGTTTTAAGGGTTACTGGCTTTTTGCTCTTGCCTCTTGGTTTTAAGAGCTTTTGGCTTTTTCTGCTTGCTTTTTCTTTTTCTATTTTTTTTCGCCATCTTTTTTTTTCTGCAAGCTTTTGTATTCACTGCTTTTTCTTGCTTCAAGAATCATTTTTATGAATTTTCAGATTATAAAATAACATGTCTCCTGTTCATCATTCTTTCAAGAGCCAACATATTTAACATTCTAAAACACTAACTTCAAAAGACATATGCACTGTTCAAGCATTCATTCAGAAAACAAAAAGTATTGTCTCCACATCAATATAATTAAACTAAGTTCAAGGATGAATTCGAAACCATGTACTTCTTGTTCTTTTGTTTTTAAACATTTTTCATTTAAGAGAGGTGATGGATTCATATTCACTACTTTAAGGCATAGACACTTAGACACTAATGATCATGTAATAAAGACACAAACATAGATAAATATTTAACATAAGAAAATGAAAAACAAAAAATTTAAGAATAAGGAATGAGTCCACCTTAGTGATGGTGGCGTTTCCTTCTTGAGGAACCAATGATGTCCTTGAGCTTTTCTATGTCTCTTCCTTGTCTTTGTTGCTCCTCCCTTATAGCTTTTTGATCTTCTCTAATTTCATGAAGGATGATGGAGTGCTCTTGATGTTCTACCCTTAGTTGTCCCATGTTAGAACTTAGTTCTCCTAGGGAGGTGTTGATTTACTCCCAGTAGTTCTGTGGAGGAAAGTGCATCCCTTGAGGTATCTCAGGGATCTCTTGATTTGTAGTCAAATATTCTACCACTGAGCTATAGATCCTTGAGATGAATCTCTCCATCTCCTATGACTTGGAGGTGGAAGCTTTTGTCTTCTCTTTTCTCTTTCTAGAGGTTTCTCTGGCCTTAGGTGCCATCAATGGTTATGGAAAAACAAAAAAGCTATGCTTTTACCACACCAAACTTAGAATATTGCTCGCCCTCGAGCAAAAGAAGAAAGAATAGTAGAAGAAGAAGAAGATATAGAGGTGAGTTGATGGTTTGAATTTGAGTGGGTGGGTGTAGGTGGGTTGTATGATGGTTTTAGGGGAGTAATGGATGTGAGTGGTGAAGGGTTCTTGGGAAAGGGTGATATAGGATTATGAGGAGGTAAGGTGAGTGGAGGTATGTGGGGATCCTGTGGGGTCCACAGATCCTGAGGTGTCAAGGATTTGCATCCCTGCACCAATTAGGCATGTAAAACACCTTTGCATGCAATTCTGGCATTTAAACGCCGAACTGATGCTTGTTCTGGGCGTTCAACGCCCAGATGTAGCATGTTTCTGGCGTTGAACGCCAGCTCCATGCTTGTTTCTGGCGTTCAGCGCCAGCTCCATGCTCTATTCTGGCGTTGAACACCAGCCAGATGCTCCTTACTGGCGTTTAAACGCCAGTAAGTCCTTCCTCCAGGGTGTGATTTTTCTTCTGCTGTTTTTGATTCTGTTTTTAATTTTTGTAATTATTTTGTGACTCCACATGATCATGAACCTAATAAAACATGAAAGAATAATAAAAATAAAAATAAAATTAGATAAATAAAAATTGGGTTGCCTCCTAACAAGCGCTTCTTTAATGTCAATAGCTTGACAGTGGGCTCTCATGGAGCCTCACAGATGTTCAGAGCATTGTTGAGACTTCCCAACACCAAACTTAGAGTTTGGTTATGGCCTCCCAACACCAAACTTAGAGTTTGATTGTGGGGGCTCTGTATGACTCTGTTTTAAGAGAAGCTTACTGTGCCTCTTTTCCATGTTTACAGAAGGATGACCTTGAGTTTTAAACACAAGGGAGTCCTCATTCAATTGAAGGACTAGTTCACCTCTGTTAACATCAATCACAGCTCTTGCTGTGGCTAGGAAGGGTCTTCCAAGGATGATGGATTCATCCTCACCCTTCTCAGTATCTAGGATTATGAAATCAGCAGGAATGTAAAGGCCTTCAACCTTTACTAACATGTCCTCTACTTGTCCATAAGCCTGTTTTCTGGAATTGTCTGCCATCTCTAATGAGATTTTAGCAGCTTGTACCTCAAAGATTCCCAGTTTCTCCATTACAGAGAGTGGCATGAGGTTTATCCCTGACCCAAGGTCACATAGAGCCTTCTCAAAGGTCATGGTGCCTATGGTGCAAGGTATTAGGAACTTTCCAGGATCCTGTTTCTTCTGAGGCAATCTCAGTTGATCCAATGCATTTAGTTCATTGGTGAACAGGGGAGGTTCATCTCTCCAAGTCTCATTACCAAATAAATTGGCATTCACCTTCATGATTGCACCAAGGAACTTGGCAACTTGCTCTTCAGTAACATCCTCGTTCTCTTCTGAAGAGGAATACTCATCAGAGCTCATGAAGGGCGTAAGGAGGTTTAATGGAATCTCTATGGTCTCTAGATGAGCATCAGATTCCTTTGGTTCCTCAAAAGGAAACTCCTTATTGATCACTAGACGTCCCAGGAGGTCTTCCTCACTGGGATTCACGTCCTCAACCTCCCTTACAGGTTCGGCCATGGTAATTAATTCAATGGCCTTGTACTCTCCTTTTGGATTCTCTTCTGTATTGCTTGGGAGAGTCCTAGGAGGGGTTTTAGTGATTCTTTTACTCAGTTGGCCTACTTGTGCTTCCAAATTTCTAATGGAGGACCTTGTTTCATTCATGAAACTCACAGTGGCCTTAGTTAGATCAAAGACTAAATTTGCTAAGCTAGATGGATTCTGCTCAGAATTCTGTGTCTGTTGCTGAGTGGATGATGGAAAAGGCTTGCTATTGCTAAACCTGTTTCTTCCACCATTATTAAAGCCTTGTTGAGGCTTTTGTTGATCCTTCCATGAGAGATTTGGGTGATTTCTCCATGAGGGATTATAAGTGTTTCCATAGGGTTCACCCATGTAATTCACCTCTGCTATTGCAGGGTTCTCAGGATCATAAGCCTCTTGAGTACTGTTGGATGCAGCTTGCATTCCATTCAGACTCTGAGAAATCATATTGACTTGCTGAGTCAATATTTTATTCTAAGCCAATATGGCATTCAGAGTATCAATTTTAAGAACTCCCTTCTTCTGAGGTGTCCCATTACTTACAGGATTCCTCTCAGAAGTGTACATAAACTGGTTGTTAGCAACCATGTCAATAAGTTCTTGAGCTTCTGCAGCCGTTTTCTTTAGGTGAATGGATCCACCTGCAGAAGTATCCAATGACATTTTTGATAGCTCAGATAAACCATCATAGAATATATCCAGGATGGTCCATTCTAAAAGCATGTCAGAAGGACACTTTTTGGTCAGTTGCTTGTATCTCTCCCAAGCTTCATAGAGGGATTCACCTTCCCTCTGTCTGAAGGTTTGAACATCCACTCTAAGCTTACTAAGCTTTTGAGGAGGAAAGAACTTGGCTAAGAAAGCCGTGACCAGCTTATCCCAAGAATTCATGCTGTCTTTGGGTTGAGAATCCAACCATATTCTAGCTCTGTCTCTCACAGCAAACGGAAAAAGCATGAGCCTGTAGACTTCAGGATCTACTCCATTAGTCTTAACAGTATCACATATCTGCAAGAATTCAGTTAAGAACTGAAAAGGATCTTCAGATGGAAGTCCATGAAACTTGCAGTTTTGTTGCATCAGAGAAACTAGTTGAGGTTTAAGCTCAAAATTGTTTGCTCCAATGGTAGGGATGGAGATGCTTCTTCCATGTAAATTGGAATTTGGTGCAGTAAAGTCACCAAGCATCTTCCTTACATTATTATTATCTTCGGCTGCCATCTCCTCTTCCTTTTCGAAAATTTCTGTAAGGTTGTCTCTGGATTGTTGTATTTTAACTTCTCTTAGTTTCCTTTTCAGAGTCCTTTCAGGTTCAGGATCTGCTTCAACAAGAGTGTTCTTGTCCTTGCTCCTGCTCATATGAAAAAGAAGGGAACAGAAAATAATAATAGGGATCCTTTTTACCACAATGTAGAGGTTCCCTTGTTGTTAGTAGAAGAAAAAAGGGAATAAGAGTGAAGAAGAATGGATAATCCAAACACAAGGGTGAGGAGAGGAGCAGTGATTTGAGATGAAGAGAAGTGTTAGTAAATGAATAAATAAATAGAAGGAGATGGGGGAGAGAGAATTTCGAAAAATAAATTTTGAAAAAGAGTTAATGATTTTCGAAAATTAAGATAAAATTAAAATTAAAATTAAAAATTGAAACAATTAATTAATTAAAAAGAATTTTTCAAAAAGGGGGAGGTATTTTCGAAAATTAGAGAGGGATAGTTAGTTAGGTAGTTTTGAAAGAGATAAAAAACAAACAAAAAGTTAATTAGTTAGTTGAAACAAATTTTGAAAATTAATTTTTAAAAGATAAGAAGATAAGAAGTTAGAAAAGATATTTGAAAAAGATATGATATGAAAAGGTATGATTAAAAAGATATGATTTTGAAAAAGATAAGATAAAAAGATATTTTTTGAAAAGATATGATTGAAATTAGTTTTGAAAAAGATTTGATTTTTAAAATCACAATTAATGACTTGATTCACAAGTAATCACAAGATATGATTCTAGAACTTAAAGTTTGAATCTTTCTTAACAAGTAAGTAACAAACTTGAAATTTTTGAATCAAAACATTAATTGTTGATGATATTTTCGAAAATATGATATAAAATTAAGAAAAATATTTTTGAAAAATATTTTTAAAATTTTCGAAAATAAATAAGAAAAATGAAAAAGATTTGATTTTTGAAAAAGATTTTGAAAAAGATAAGATTTTTAAATTGAAAATTTGATTTGACTCATAAGAAACAACTAAATTTTAAAAAGTTTTGAAAAAGTCAATCAAAATTTTCGAAATTTTAAGAGAGAAAAAGGGAAAGATATTTTTTTTATTTTTGAATTTTCAATAAAGAAAGAGAAAAACAAAAAATTGACTCAATGCATGAAAATTTTGGATCAAAACATGTGATGCATGCAAGAACACTATGAATGTCAAGATGAATACCAAGAACACTTTGAATGTCAAGATGAACACCAAGAACTTATTTTTGAAAATTTTTTGATGCAAAGAAAACATGCAAGACACCAAACTTAGAAATCTTTAATGCTTGGACTCTAACAAACGAAAAATGCATATGAAAAACAAGAAAAGACACAAAACAAGAAAATTTAAAGATCAAACAAGAAGACTTACCAAGAACAACTTGAAGATCATGAAGAACATTATGAATGCATGAATTTTCAAAAAATGCATAAATTTTTAGAAAAAATGCAATTGACACCAAACTTGAAATTGACTCAAGACTCAAACAAGAAACACAAAATATTTTTGATTTTATGATTTTATGATTTTTTTGTATTTTCTTTTAAATTTTTTTTTCGAAAAACATATAGAAAAAAGAAAATAAGAAATTCAAAAATTTTTAATAAGAATCCCAGGAATCTTTCAATGTTGGCCTAAAGCTCCAATCCAAGGGTTGGGCATGGCTTAATAGCCAGCCAGCTTTAGGATATAAATCAGGCATGCAACAGCTGATATTCCAATTAACTTGCCTCTATGCTGATGGTTGGAAGCCACAGTCCAAAAGAATTAGACATGGCTTTACAGCCATCCAGGCTTCAACATGCTTCATAAAACACTAGAATTCATTCTTAAAAACTTAGAATAATTTTAGAAAACAAATGAGAAATTTTTTTTTGAAAGATTTTTGAAAAATTTTTGAAAATAAAACAAAAAGAAAATTACCTAATCTGAGCAACAAGATGAACCGTCAGTTGTCCAAACTCGAACAATCCCCGGCAACGGTGCCAAAAACTTGGTGCACGAAATTGTGATCCCTGGTAATGGCTCCAAAAACTTGGTGCTCTAATCTTAATTCATAATTTGTCACAACTTCGATACAACTAACCAGCAGGTGCACTGGGTCGTCCAAGTAATAAAACCTTACGTGAGTAAGGGTCGATCCCACGGAGATTGTTGGTATGAAGCAAGCTATGGTCATCTTGTAAATCTCAGTCAGGCGGATATCAAATGGTTATGGAGTTTTCGAATAATAATAATAAATAAACAGAAAATAAAGATAGGAATACTTATGTAAATCATTGGTGAGAATTTCAGATAAGCGTATAGAGATGCTTTCGTTCCTCTGAACCTCTGCTTTCCTGCTGTCTTCATCCAATCATTCCTGCTCTTTTCCATGGCAAGCTTTATATAGGGCATCACCGTTGTCAATGGCTACATCCCATCCTCTCTGTGAAAAAGGTCCAAATGCTCTGTCACGGCACGACTAATCATCTGAAGGTTCTCGATCATACTGGAATAGGATTCACCCTCCTTTTGCGTCTGTCACTACGCCCAACACTCGCGAGTTTGAAGTTCGTCACAGCCATCCCTTCCCAGATCCTACTCGGAATACCACAGACAAGGTTTAGACCTTCCGGATCTCAGGAATGGCCATCCATGGGTTCTAACTTATACCACGAAGATTCTAATATCTCGGACTCGGTCCTCTATATTAGATATCTAAGAGATACTCATTCTAGCTTGTTTGCATGTAGAACGGAAGTGTTTGTCAGGCACGCGTTCATAAGTGAGAATGATGATGAGCGTCACATAATCATCACATTCATCATGTTCTTGGGTGCGAATGGATATCTTAGAAGCGGAATAAGTTGAATTGAATATAAAACAGTAGTACTTTGCATTAAATCATGAGGAACAGCAGAGCTCCACACCTTAATCTATGGAGTGCAGAAACTCTACCGTTGAAAAATACATAAGTGAAAGGTTCAGGCATGGCCGAATGGCCAACCCCCATGATCTAAGAACTAGACGTCCCAAGATGATCCGAAGATGTAAATACAATAGTAAAAAGTCCTATTTATACTAAACTAGTTACTAGGGTTTACAGAAATAAGTAAATGATGCAGAAATCCACTTCCGGAGCCCACTTGGTGTGTGCTTGGGCTGAGCATGAAGTTTACACGTGCAGAGGCTTCTTTTGGAGTTGAATGCCAAGTTGTAACATGTTTTTGGCGTTCAACTCTGGTTCGTGACGTGTTTCTGGCGTTTAACTCCAGACTACAGCATAGAACTGGCGTTCAACGCCCTTTTGCGTCGTCTAAACTCGGGAAAAGTATGGACTATTATATATTGCTGGAAAGTCCTTGATGTCTACTTTCCAACGCCATTGAGAGCGCGCCATTTGAAGTTCTGTAGCTCCAGAAAATCCACTTTGAGTGCAGGGAGGTCAGAATCCAACAGCATCAGCAGTCCTTCTTCAACCTCTGAATCTGATTTTTGCTCAAGTCCTTCAATTTCAGCCAAAAAATACCTGAAATCACAGAAAAACACACAAACTCATAGTAAAGTCCAGAAATGTGAATTTAACATAAAAACTAATAAAAACATCCCTAAAAGTAACTAGATCTTACTAAAAATATACTAAAAATAATGCCAAAAAGCGTATAAATTATTCGCTCATCAATAGCAGTAACCCTTATTTCAGATATAATGCTCGTGAGTCTTTTGGAGTCTGATACTTTATGATAACAAGATTTATGCGATTCGAAAAATTCCACTTCTCAAAGTCCAGTTTTACTGTTTGAGACTTTATCCATAGAGAGAAGGGTTTATTTAATCCTTAATGGAAAGTCTAGATATATATATTGACAAAGTTAACCTTAAAACCAAACAATATGTTCACTTAAATTACATATTATATGGATAAAATTTATTTAATAATGGTCCCATCATAAATACCCAACACAATATTAATATTTAGTCTTTGGACAGGAATATTAATTAGTAAGTGGTATTTTTTTAATACAATAGTCAAACATCAATAATAAATCTTGTCAAATAATAAGTCTATCTTTGGACAAACTTATTGTTCACATGAAATCGGATAAATATCACATGTCTATTACCACAAATGCGCATGTAATTTGGCCGAGTACATAATTTTTTTTGGACCGATCCGTACCCGCATAAATTACGTACACATAAATTCATTTAGTTCGGCTTACCAATTTTTCTCAACAAAACTTTGTCAAACAATAAGCCCATTTTTGGATTGACTCATTGTTTACATGAAAATTTGAGAATTATCCATATTTATTACTGCATATATTTTCTATCAATTAGCCAATTACCAACCTTCCTTTGAGCCGATTAGTGATTGCATAATTAAGTAGAAAATAAACATACGGTTCAATATTTATTATTTGGCCAAATAATAAACTCCCTTTGGCCGATTATTGTTCGCATAAATAATAACCATTACTTTATTCTTAATTAGTTACCCAAACATATATTTACCATTAATATGTGTATGTAATCGGCCAAATATAGACATTCTTATGGACTGACTAATATTTACATAAATTACATATCACCATATTCCTAATATATTAAATAAATTAATTTTCACAAAAGGAGCTACTTTGACAGATCAATTTATTCAAAAATCAAATATTTATAAAATAAATGGTATAATAATCCAAATTTTTACTAATTTTCTTATATAACAATAACAAAAATAATTAAATCGCAAAAGAAATTAAATCTCAATTGTGTCTTTTCAGACTTAAAAAAAAACATGATTATAATTGTGCAATAAATTCATGTGTTAAAAAAATTCTTGATCTGTTAAGATTAGAATCAATCATTATAATTCAATTCACACAAATCATGGCAAAAGATAAAAAAAGTCCAAATCCATGAAAATATATATAGATTAAAATAAAGTGAAACATGATCTCAATAATAAATCCTTATAAAATGGTAATAAAAAAAATAAACAAACAAATAACCTTTTCTTTCTTTAAAAAATTGAATTCATATTCATAGATTAAATCATAGAGCATACAAAAAAATTTATGATAAATATGTTAAATTTATGAATGTGCAGCGTCCATGATCAAAAAATTAATTAAATTCTTTTAATTTTATGAATTAACGTTATTGTTGCTCCAATATTTGAATCAAGACACAGATAAAGAAAAAAATGGTATACACATATATAAAAGAATGCAACATATTTTTATCTTAATATACTTTGTTTACTCTTTATGTACTCTTCATGTACTCGTTGTGTACTCTTTTTGTACTTTTTATGTACTTTTTATGTATTCTTTCAGTTTTATTAATATGTATTACACAATCCAAAAGTAGCACATATTTGAATCTAATTTCACAAACTCAAATTAAGATTTAAATTTAAATAAAATAAATTTATAATTTCTTAATGATTTAATTATAGATGACTCTAATACCACTTGGAATATTCTCAAAAGAGGAGTGCTATGGGGCCAGCAACTTTTGTGATTTATAGTCATCAAGTAGCCATCAATCATGTTTTTAATGGTGTGAGATTTCATCCAATGGTGTGGGATTACTCACTCTTCTTTTGTTGGTTACATACTGGTCATAATTTAATAAAGTTGCTGGCCCCTAGACTTTTTCTTCTCAAAATTCCTTAATCCCAAGATTATAAATGTTAAATTATTAAGAAAGAAAATACTTGAATACGGAAACATACTTGAATTCATAAGTATGATTGGAAGAATTTGGTTATTTGATCTTTCTCAACCAAAATCTTCTGTATCCTAATAGGGCTGAATTGTGACTCTTCTGTGAAAAGAGCGACAAAGGCAGATTTGGTATATTAGGGATCGAAACCTGAAGCCACTATTTATAGTTGAGCATGACACACATTAAAACTTAAATCCCAAATAAAAGAGTTTCTAAAGTCCAAAATATGATATTTGGTTTTATTCTCATTTAATTCTAAATCAAAAGTAATTATGACTTATTCAATTTAGTATTTATAAAAATAAATGAGGTCACCGTTATATAAGTTATTTAATTTGAAATAGCATAATTTGTTATTATAATCAATATATATATTACCCACAAATAAATTAAGAAATTAATAAATTTTCTAACAATTCAGCCAAAGAAAATATTTGCAATCACTTGCAGAGTAAACTACCCTTTTTACCTATAAAAGTTGAAAATGCTGACATATTTACCTATAAAAGAAAAAATTACCATTTGTACCTATAAAAATTGACTTTTACAAGCAAAATTATCCAAACCCTAAAAAATTAAATAAAATTCCTCAACTACCCTTCTCTTCACCACTACTACCATCGTCTCCTCCCCCCCCCAATGTTCTCCGCGACCAAATCCCAACATCGACCACATCGCCGCTCAATACCACTGGCTCGCACTCCTCCTCAACCGTCACCCTAACTGTAACACCCTAATATTCAAATCTTTATGCTCGAGTCATATGTCAATGATATTACGGTGGTACGACCCTCAAGGTGGATTTTTATTACATAATTATAAGTATAATTGGAAGGATTATTAGTCGAGAAGCCTGAAAAGAGTAAAAATAAAATCGCGAAAACGAATCACTCAAGCATCAACAACTAAAAGATAAAGCGTGAAGTCAAAAACGATATAAAGATAAAGGCATGAAGGAGAATAAGAGAAGGACAGTATATAGATATATAATATAAGTAAATAGCCATTATTCACGACCCGCGAAGTTTAGGCTGGCTAGGGTACAGTATGAAAGTAGTTGACAACAGTATCTCCTAATCTCTCCCAAAAGAAACATAAGAGCCTCTATAGGCAAGTTCAGAAGAGTTCAATACATAATAAAGCTTTTCAAAATAAAGGTGGAGAGATTCTAAGCAAATATAAAGTAGAGAATATAAAGATCTTCGCCATCTCTCAGATGAACCACAGCTCACTTCTGAGCACCTGGACCTGTATCTGAAAAACAAGAGATATATACGGAATGAGAACCTCCGACCCATGGGTTTCCAGTACGGTAAAAGTGACAAATAAATACAATGCATTGCAATAAAAACTCACTAAGCATCCTAAACTTCCTTTCACCAAATATTCATCCTATGGTCTCGCTAATCCATAAACACGCAACTGTCATAAGGGAATGATAAATCTAATTTATATTCCTCATGCTTCCCAACTTTCTGACTCTCCAACAACACAGGATTAGAATCATAAGCCAAAACATCACCAGTTATTTTTTCTCAGCAATTCTATATCAACACTTCATACTCTCACTTGGAGCAAGTGAAATCACTTTACTGCGTCTACCCAGGGAACTCATATGATCTCATTATCAACTTGGAGCAAGTGAAATCACTTCACTGCATCTACCCAGGGAACTCAATTTATCTCATTCAATAATCATCATTTTAAATTAATCATATCATTATTCCATTTCAACAAGAATAGCCCTCAGCGTCAATCGACATCAGCGTGAGGGACCTCTCAGTTGTACAAACACAATCAATACAGACAAGTAATACACAATTAAGGTACAAGTAGAATAGATAGCATATATGATATAGCAATCCAAACAAATAGGCAAACCTAAACAATTCAAGCATATGCAAATGATGTATGCCTGTCCTATGGCTGATGAGTCTTATCTGTCGGTTATAAAGCCAACCCGACAAGTCCTGATAGCTAACCATTAGACTGTCCCTATTTAATTTATTATTTAATTAATTATGGTTTGACCGGATTTTACATTCTACCCACCTAACAGAAATTTTTGCCCTCAAAAATTCGCTATCAATTCTTCACATAAGAAGACTCATATTCAACCGACCTCTTACCATTCTTTAACTATTCTTCAACATCAATTCTAGCACTCCATTCCTGATTCCAACTAAAGCTATATCTATCTGTTATACTTTTAGCTTCTTATATGCTTCTCTCAATAACAAACCCAATGTTATGTTCTTCTTACCCTTCATAAAACCTTTAAGTTAAAACTACCGATTGATATCATAACTTAAGATTTCTAAAAACTTCATGTTTTTTCAGAATTCTGGCAGAATCTCCCCTATAACTTTAGGTTCACCGCCCTTCACGGTTTCCCTAAAACCAATCTCATTACAACATCAGCATTTCAATTTAATGTTTACCAAATTTGTCTTTGAATCCAATCATTATACATTTCAATCTAAATCCAAGGTCATCATGATCATATCGTGATACTTATCTCTCAAACATGACGATTGGTACTCACTTATCGCCTAATTCTAATTACACACGGACAATCATTTTCGTATCCACCCCGGAATCAGTCAAAGTTCACAGCCACATTCAATTCAAGTACCTGAGAATCATTACTCGCATTAACCCACTAGATCCTTCAAGTATTTCAAATTAAGACATTCTAGTCAACTTTACACCTCCTATGCGTAACTATCCTGTGTTACTGCATCCGCTGTGCTACTCTGATTTCTCGTCTAGTGCTAATCCTATCACTTATTTCCTCAAGTACTAAGCCACAACATAGCATGACCGACATTCACTAGATTTCTATCTATGATAGTCAAAAATCAAATACCAAATTATTCGTACTTTTAATGCGTTGTTACCAATCTTTCACTTACCTTTTCCCGAACCGTCGGATCTAGCGGTATCCCCCGTCGTCATGGTGAACACACGACCCGGCTGTTGGGCCTTAGTAGCATTCCGAGTGGCCTTCTCAAGATAGTTCCAAGACATGTGTCCAGCTCCTCTACAACTATAGCAAAGTCCCAATCCAGATCGACACGGAGTTCCCGGATGATAGCTTCCACACCGCCTGTAAGTCATCTCATTCTGAGGTTGCTTTCCATACCTCCTCCCTTGATGATTGTTGTTGTTGTTCCTTCGGGAGTTGTCTTGGGCTTGTTGGGGCTGTGGGCTATAACCTGCTCTCTTAAAATCTTGACCCCTTGGAGCAAAGTCCCTTCCTCAATTCTATTGAAAAGGTCCCCTATGACTTTCTCTCTCTGCAGCCACCTTTTTCACACACTCTTCAGCAACCCTGCTCTTATTCACCAACTCTGAGAAAGTTCTGATCTCCATTGGTCCCACTGAACTTAAGATATTGCTCTGGAGCCCTCCTTCATACTTAATGCACTTCCATTCCTTGAAGTCTCCTGGAGCTCCCTGACACATGCGGGAAAACCTGAATAGCTCCTCAAATTTGTCTATATACTCAGACACGGACATAGCACCCTGCTCCAATTGCAGTAACTTCAAGTCCTTGGCCGTCCTAGCAGAATTCGGAAAGTACTTCTTATAGAACTCCACCTGGAAGGCATCCCAAGTGATAGGGTCATCACCTTGATGCAGAAGACGTCGGGTTCCCTGCCACCAATGCGATGCTTTCCCAGTGAGCAGATAGGTACCAAATTCAACACACTGCTCTTCAGGTACCAACTATGCTTGCAATGCTCGCTCCATAGCCTAAAACCAGGTATCGGCTTCAGTCAGATTGGTAGTTCCCTTGAACTTGGGTGGATTAATCTTTAAGAAAGTTGCTAGTGTCATCGGGCCCTGAGCTCCACCATCGCCATTGCCATTATTGTTTAGTTGTTGCCCAAGAGCCGCTGCAGTGGCCTGCATAGCAGCAGCCATGTTCTCCAACGCCGTCATAAAGTATACCGGGTCATTTGAATTGATTCCCGGTCCCTGAGCACTAGTACGACCTCGACCGCATCCACGAGGCGCCATTTGGTTCCTGTTCACACAAAACAAGTGATATCAAGGTGATCAGTCTCAATATCTCAAGTCAAGTGCTTCAATTTACCAGAGGTGCATTCATGAACTTCATGCTAGACGTATCAGTTAGATACCCTAACCAGCACAGGCACAGACTCAGAGTATGCATTGAAGCATAAGCAGTTCCATCCCTCAGGCTCACGAGGACGAACTGCTCTGATATCATAATGTAATACCCTAATATTCAAATCCTTATGCTCGAGTCATAAGTCAATGATATTACGGTGGTACGACCCTCAAGGTGGATTTTTATTACATAATTATAAGTATAATTGGAAGGAGTATTAGTCGAGAAGCCTGAAAAGAGTAAAAATAAAATCGCGAAGATGTATCACTCAAGCATCGACAACTAAAAGATAAAGCGTGAAGTCGAAAGTGATATACAGATAAAGGCATGAAGGAGAATAAGAGAAGGACAGTATATAGATATATAACATAAGAAAATAGCCACTAGTCGCGACCCGCGAAGTTTAGGCCGGCTAGGGTACAGTATGAAAGTAGTTGACAGCAGTATCTCCTAATCTCTCCGAAAAGAAACATAAGAGCCTCTATAGGCAAGTTCAGAAGAGATCAATACATAATAAAGCTTTTCAAAATAAAGGTGGAGAGATTCTAAGAAAATATAAAGTAGAGAATATAAAGATCTTCGCCATCTCTTAGATGAACCACAGCTCACTTCTGAGCACCTGGACCTGTATCTGAAAAACAAGAGATATATACAGAATGAGAACCCCTGACCCATGGGTTCCCAGTACGGTAAAAGTGCCAAATAAATACAATGCATTTCAATAAAAACTCACTAAGTATCCTAAACTTCATTTCACCAAATATTCATCCTATGGTGTCGCTAATCCATAAACAGGCAACTGTCAAAAGGGAATGCTAAATCTAATTTATATTCCTCATGCTTCCCAACTTTCTGACTCTCCAAAAGCACATGATCAGAATCATAAGCCAAAACGTCACCAGTTATTTTTGTCTCAGCAATTCTATATCAACACTTCATACTCTCACCTGGAGCAAGTGAAATCACTTCACTACGTCTACCCAGGAAACTCATATGATCTCATTATCAACTTGGAGCAAGTGAAATCACTTCACTGCATCTACCCAGGGAACTCAATTTATCTTATTCAATAATCATCATTTTAAGTTAATCATATCATTATTCCATTTCAACAAGAACAGCCCTCAGCGTTAACCGACACCAGCATAAGGGACCTCTCAGTTGTACAAACACAATCAATACAGACAAGTAATACACAATTAAGGTACAAGTAGAACAGATAGCATATAGTCAGGTAACATAGCATATATGATATAGCAATCCAAACAAATAGACAAACCCAAACAAACAAAAATATGCAAATGATGTATGTTTGTCCTATGGCTGATGAGTCTCATCTGTCGGTTATAAAGTCAACCCGACAAGTCCTGATAGCTACCCATTGGGCTGTTCCTATTTAATTTATTATTTAATTAATTACTATTTGATCGGGTTTTACACTAACCCCTTCGCCGCACACTTCCCTATCGGTGTCGGTCGCGACTCAACAGCACCTGCACCACCATCACCAGCATAATCATCTAACTCAAGCTCAACCTCTGGATCTAAGGATATTGCGAGCAGTGTGAATGATCCGTTGGGATGGATAAACCATCACTACCGTTAACTTCATCATCCTCGCCATCTTCCATCACCGACAAACTTAATTGTCTGGCCTCAGAATTCAAAACCCTAACGGAATTCATAGAGTGCGTGAAGAGACTTCTGTATTACGCATCTTTGCTCCACTATTCGACGATTCGGATAGGATTTAGAGAAGCGGATTCGGATATGCACACACACTCAAAAGCTGCGACTTTTTCAAGGGTTGATCGAAAAATGGTGTTTGAAAACAACCTAGTTGAGTCCTTCTTCAATTACATTTAGGTTGTGAAGGAATCGTTATCCCCTTTGGGGGTATTCAGAAAGTTGCAAAGGATCTTGAGCATTGCTTCCTGTCTGGGCAAAAGAATAAGGGCACGAAAGGTGTTTGTTTAATTGTCCAGGTGAAACAAGGTGGTGAATTTCATATCTGCGATGTGAAGAAGAAGAGAGGGTTGTCAATGAAGGTTCCCTTAAAGGTTCCTTTGAAGGCTTTCTTGGGTATTTTCTCACAGAACTCAATGAGTGGTAATGGGAATGCGAATGCGAATGTGAATGGTGATGAGGTGGATAAGAAGGGTGATGGGTCTTCTTCTTGCACCAATTACTTGAAGTTTCCAGTGACTTAGTCTTTGCTGATTAATGATTTCCTTCCAGCTCTCCCAGCTCCTTTCAAAGCTGGTGGAAAAGGAGGCAACGGGGTTGGAGTTTCGGAAGAGGTGGAAAGTGAGGGTGAAGCGGAGCCTGCGATTGAGATCGGAGTCAAAGAGGTGGAGGGAGGAGGAAGGGTGGTGATGGCAGTGGTGATGATGATAATGGCAGCAGTGATGGTGGTAGTTGGGAAAAAAAGTGGTGGCAAAATTCGGGATTGGAGTAGTTGAGAACATTGAGAGAAAAAGAGAGAGGGGCGAAGAGACTATGGTAGTAGTGGTGGAGAGAATGGTAGTTTAGAAATTTTATTTAACTTTTTAGGGTTTGGATAATTTTGCTTGTAAAAGTCATTTTTTATGGATATAAATAGTAATTTCTGTCTTCTATGAATAAATATGTTAACGTTTTTAACTTTTATGAGTAGAAATAATAGTTTACTCTTGCTTGTATATAAGAAAAAATAACACTGATAATTTTTACTTTTCAAGGAAGATAACAGATGAACCATCTCTAAGGTTCGTCAATGTACCAAATTCTAGCAATGCCACATCCATTCTATGGAGACATCTTATGTCAAGATTTTGCTCGTGCTTCTTTTCAAACTTGAAGCAACAGTGTATTTATTCCTGTTCGATGTAGGAGAGTTAAACTTGTGCCTTGACATTCCGTTAGGTTGGAGGGAAATCTCAGGATCAAGGTTTCGATTTGGGGGAAGATTGTAGGTTTAAAGTTCGATTTGGAGCAAATTATTTAAGAAATTTTTTTGTCAAGGTTCTTTATAACGGTAAAATCTAGGCAATATAAACCAACTGCCACGTAGGATAATTACCAACGGTGAATGAGTGTTTAACATTTGAGCACATATGTCAAACGGAGACCATCTTTTGTTGATATTTGTTTACTCAATAAAAATAATCCCCAATAAAAAAAAAAGAAACGTTGTCGTTTGGGGTATTCATTGTTTCGTTTGGGCCTCCCACGTCAAATCGGACCACACTAACCAGCCTAATCAGCCACATCGCCATGGGCCATCTTAACCAGCCACCACCAAAATCTACCGCCGCCACATCGCCACCACAGCCTTTCTTACTCCGCCTCGACGCCGCCGTCTCCCTCCACGTCCACAACCTCACAAAACCCTTCGCCCCACGCCTACTTCTCCGCTTCCTCGAGCTCCTCGCCGACTTCCGCTTCTTCTTCCCCGTCTCCGTCGCACTCCTCCTTGCCTGTCCTTACTCCTCCCCTCTCCGCCGCCACCTCTTCCTCCCCCTCGCTCTCTGCTCCCTCCTTGACCTCATCTTCATCGCTCTCCTCAAACTCATCGTGCGCAGATCCCGCCCGACCTACTCCCACCACGGCGACTACAACGCCGTCGTTCCCGTCGACCATTTCTCCTTCCCCAGCGGCCACTCCTCCAGGGTCTTCTTCGTCGCCTCTATCTTCTCGTTCTCCAAACTCCGCATGGTTGATGCTATCGCCGATCTTCACCATCCACGCCTCTTCATGATTATCGACAATTGGTTCGGCGGCGAAGTGGTCTTCGCCATTAACGCCGTTGTAACCGCCGTTTGGGCCTGGGCTTCAGCCACCGCCCTTTCTAGGATCGCTCTCGGGAGGCACTATGTTCTGGACGTCTTCTTCGGGGCTTGCTTCGGCGTGCTAGAAGCTTTGTTCACATTGCGATTCCTCGAGATTCAAACGTGGATTTGAGGTAAGAAAATGTTCAAATTCGAAACTGCTGCGACTGAATGGAACCAGTTATCGTTAGGGAAATCGATTAACAATGCTGCATTTTCCATTTTATTATTTAGATATTTATTTTTCTTTGACATGAGTTGGAGATTTTACTTGAGGAACAAGGTTAGAATCCTTTGAACTAATTAAGCGAGAGTGTGACTGTGATTAATCGAATTCATTTTTGTTTATTAGATTCTGCTCTCTCTATTTGGTTGCAGTGAATAGTGTATGGTTTATCTACAATGCGCTAGATAACGTGTCAATGCCCATTCTCTTTAGGAAATTGCTAGTTGAAGAGACACACTGAGAGAGAGGGAGGTACTTGGTGCTGATCGGAAAGAAACAAGGCCGATATTTTTTGTTTCCTGACAAGTGAAAATTGCTTTGCCAAAATGGTTGTAACTATAATTGTTTGTATGAAAAATTATTCTTTTTCTGTAGTATGATACTCAAGGGCTTCTTATTGTTTATTCCAGATGTCTAGAACCTTTTTCTATCGAGCAATGCAACACAACTAGAAAGGCCTAATCCAAAATTTTTTTCGAAAATCATGGTGCTGGCTGGATGATGTGATTTTGGTTGAGCAAACATTTCTAGTATAGTGTGTGCGTGTTTTTTTCTTCTTTTTCTTTTCTTTTTCTTTTTTATGTATGCAGTAAATGAGTCATTCATTGAAAATATCTAGATATACCATTCTTTAGGATGCTGTTGTTACTAATTATCCGTTTCATGAACGTATTTTTATTTTTCCCGTTTTCAACAAAGGGAAAATAAAATCAGCTACATGTGTTGTTTAAGTAATTTTCAATGTATATTTTGTATTTTAATATGTATTCTATACAGATGAATGATTTGATAGCTGATTTTTTGTCTACACATAGCATGGTGGTTGATTTTTTTTACTTCTCCTCTGTTCACCTCAATTTATTTTATTTCCTTATAATCTAGAGTGAGCATCCATACAATTCTGATCATCTTATGTACTTGTACAATCCATTTTATTTTGTCCATATGTTTCAGCCTGGGGATGCGTTTCTTTCTTTTCAGAATTCACATGGCATAGCCAAATAATATAATTAATCGGAACAAACGATGGGGAATGGGACTACATTTTAATGTCTATTTCAATTTTCAAATGTTGTATGGCCTTTGTCCCAATTATGAGCCAGCAGAGTTGTGTGAGAGAAAATTGAGTACATTTGGAAGCAATAAATGGGAAGGAGAAACCAAGGGTTACTAAATTAAGTGTTTTGGTAATGTATTATGAATAGGATCATTTGTCATAGGAAAGTGAAAGAGTTAAATGATAAAACATTATTAACATATTTATTCTTGAATTGGTGATTGATATTCTTCATGATTACGGTTTTTCTATTGTGTATAAAACTTATTTCAGATGTTAATGATTAGGAAGATTCTTCTTGTTTGTTAATCATGGAGAATTAAGGATGAGGTTCATGGAGAAGGTTGTTAACCAACTCTTTACGTGCATTTTTTTCCCCCTTCTTTTTATTTTCACTTTTCAGATATTTGCATATGAGCCAGGCTTCACATGAAGCATTTAGTCATTGACACTAACTCTGACATATACCAAATTATTAAAGCTTTAGGACATTGATATGACATACACACATGATAGATACATACATATACTAAAAGTTTTAACGAAATAGCTTCAAAACTGGTAATCTTCTTGTGTATAATATTTAAGACTTACCATTTATAAATTTCAAATTATCAAGATTGATATTTCTATGCCTCTTTCCGTAAGTCTTGTGTCAATACATGTTATTTTTGTGCCTCTACCAGAAAAGCATGTGCAAGCACATGTCTAGTAGAACTAGCCATAACAAAATGGAAATCAATTAGATTGATCATCTAAAGTTTTATCTTCTACATTGACAATGAGTGTAGTCTCCAAAAATAGATTATACTGGTTTGATGTTGGATACTGGGTTACGTGTTTTAATATTTGAGCTGGTCTATCAAAATAAAAAAAAAAAAATAAGGAAAATAAAAAACATGTCCATGTTATGTCTCCCATGTGTCCGAGCAGTGTTCTATTCGAAAAACAAATAAAAAATATATTTTTATTGGACACATGTATGCTAGTAAGCTGGCACTGCCATGCTGCTTTACATTGACAACTGTGAAGGTTAGCCATCCTCCCTGCCCCCTGCCCCCTGCTTATCATAGTTTTGTCTGTACTATTTAACCATTAGATCTCTCTCCTTCCCCCTCTGTGGGGCTTAAAATGAAAGCAATGGAATGATTAGTTCTAAGTGGAAAAATTTGGCTAAATTTAACATGCTTGGTTGAACTTCTATTAGATTGATAATGATGGAGTCTGATGGTTGTACGCCTCTTAACTTCTAATGATTTAGGTTCACATGGAGTACATTGAACTTGTGCCTGCCTGGACTGAGAGAATGGATTCTTCCTAATTTGTTTTCAGCGGGTAATGAAGCCCTGAATCCTGGATATTTTAGTGCATTTGCATCTTGGTTATCACACTCATAATTTGGAGGCCTTAGTGGCTAACATTTTGTAAATACATGGTCTGAGATTCTTCATCATTCATTCCTCAACTACTATTGCTTCAGTTCTGTATTTTTGTAATATATCCCCTACCATTTAACTTTCTGCCGTTCTCTACTCTTCCTTAATTCCAAAATAATTAATCTAGACATGTGATACATCCCATTCATGGTATAACAGATCCTAGTATCATTGTTTTGCAGCTTTTTGTCTCAAGTTCCCTTCAATCTATAGGATGCATATATGCAATTTGTTTCTGCAGTGTGCAAATTTGCAGCCTCTGTCAGAGGTTTTTTATTTTTGCAGAGGTCCTGACGCATAGACAATTGGTTCTATATTAGCATCTGAACAGTGAATACTTCAAACATGTGATCCTCTCTGACAATTACTGCCAGGATCTTGAGTTCGTTTATGTTTAGTCTATATCTCAGATTACCACTTTCTCTGTTTGAATTCTGATATATAGTTATCATCAAGATTCATGAGAACAATATAATAATATGATATTTAAAAGTTAGCATATGCCCAAACGTCACCCTCTCAATTTATTGAATTGGATCAAACAAAAGGGGTGCTTCTATGATTGGATTTGAGGGACCGTGTGTTTGTCTGATGTGTCTGGTGCTGATTGTAAAATTGAATCAAGACCATCATCAAATTGAAGGATAAAAAGGTTGTTAGGTGGGTTCGCTTCTTTAGCATGTGCACTCTTACCGTGTGTGGTGCTTTTATTTTGATTAGATGTTATTGGTTGATTGATTGATTGCTGATTGGCTTTACTTTAAAAATTTTTGTATGGCATTAGCATTCATATCATAAACTTTCTAAATTAGCGCCAGACGTTGGTGGTTGTTATTGCTGTGCTGGCGTCTTCATCGCTATTGTTATTGATATATGCTTATATGGAATACGTGGAACACACCAAAAGATGAGTGAAAACAAGTCATTATTTTCGGTTTCATATCATTGACATGACATGTGGGGACTAATTCGTATTAACTCAAACTCCAAGAGAATTTTGAGCATATAAATTTGGAGGGGGCATGCATCCAGCTTCATGTTAGTCCACTTAACAGTGACAACTTCTCCTGTTTTTAATGTCTCTTTCTTCATGCTTTTTACTGAAAAATAATTGCATCAACATTAGAGCTCGAGGTTCATTTACCATGTAGAATTTTTTTTTTTCTGTACCCGCATCGTTTTGCATATATAATAGACTCGCCTCTTTATCATTTGATGGAGTGTGAGACTTAATTGATTTTGGTCTCGTAATTAAATGGAGAATGAATCAATGTAATTGAAAGAAGCATATAACAATTTTTTTTTCTGTGAAATCGTGAATAATAAATTATCTTGGATATTTTAAGGGGGATGGAGTCCATCCGAAAAATTGAGGGGCCTACCAGGTACATGGAGGCACTGCAGGCCTGCCTGGTATGTTAATAATACTCCTAACTCCTAAGTTACTGCTGTGAGGATTTGGAGTGGTTGGGAGTTGGAACTACGTATTTTGTGGGACACCTGCATTTTCTATTTTTGATATTCTCCCGCATGATTGTTTCCTTAGTAACGGTGGATCTGGCTCTCTGTATTAAACAATTTTCCCTTATTTAACTTTCTAGACGTTTCCCTTTCTAAGAGCAGTGATTCATAAGACTTGAAGTTGGACATTGTCAAATGCCTTGTTTTGTTCTTCGCCAGGAGTTATAAGCAAAAAATAAATTCAAATTGCTTCTCGGCAAAGAAAAAAAAAAATGCTCAGGATTATATTACAATTAGATGCTTTATTGATATAAATCATTGAATTTTAATATAAGTTAAATTTGCTTATTTTTTACTCACTCAATAGTCATTATGAGAAAGTTTAGGGGACAACACTTTTATTAAAATTTGTCCAGCATTTAGCTAGTAAAAGAAAAAGAGTAATTTTCTACTATTAAATGAAATATCACACTATTAAAAATATTATTAATGGCTAATTGATGGCTATAACTCACAAAATCTGTTGGTCTCCTAGCACTCCTCTAATTATTATTTCTGTCAAATATTTGATTATATTTTTGTAAACAGTGTAACTTGCATTTTAATTAATTATTTTGATACTTATGATTTTGTAATATTCTCTCCATTTTAAAATAATTGTTTTGGTTTTTTTACACATTAAAAAACTAACGTAATTAGATGTAAAATAGGTTTAGATATATTAATTTTTTTGAATGTATTAAAAAAAGTCAAAAAATTATATGGAAGCGGAGTACAAAAAAGAAAAGGGAATTATCCTTTTTGGCGAGAAATTTCAACTCTATATAAACAAAATTTTAGGATTTGGGCATTATCCCACGGAATCCATGTTTTACGGTTCTAATATTAGTTTTTTTTTTAATGAGTACTTTTGTCAATATTTATAAAGTTTTTGGTACAAATAGTTATTTTTTTTATTTATTACAATGTTAAGGGAACTAGTATGCAGTGGTGGCAGCAAAAACAATGATCTTATAGCCCCTTAAAAATATGTCTTCATAACTGAGGGTTGTTAGAGATATAATGATATACATGTCTCTCCTAATAATCAGTTTAAATTATAGAGAGATGTGATTTTACTTGTTTGTTTTTTAACTTTACTTTGAAAAAATTTAAACATTTTAAATGATTCAGATTTATATTTCATAAGATATAAAAAATCATATCTAGACATATGATCAATTGAAGGTGATAAAATAAGAATATCCTTCTTGACTTAAGTTTTTATAAGTCTATAAATATCTGTATGTATCAATTTCAATAATTTTATAGTTCTTTCTCCATGTCCAACAAATAGAATTTTTGTCATTTTTTCTTTGAGACTAAATTTCACAAGTTGAATATGATTTATAATTATATTTTTTAAGATAACCTTTTTTGTAGATCCTTTTCTCCCTTATATGACAAACCTACAATGACAAAGGTATGATTCACTTATTTGATTATCCCTTTCTCTTTTGAGAGTAGAAACATGCATATGAGAATTACTATCCAAATTAGAGAAAGATATAAATGTCATATTGAATATAATCATTTACATTTAACTCATTACCAAAATAAATAGAATAAATATCATTTTTAATATTAAAATGAAACCCACTCTTGTCTGACAAAGAAATAGAAATAACGTTTAATTTGCAAAAAAAAATTGAAAACATAATGACAATTCTCTAATACTGGTGTCTTGCTTGTAAGCATTACTAAAGAAACTGATCCTAAAGTTGTAGTAGCAACATTTGATCTGTTTTCAATCTGAAAATAAATTTCTCCTTTTTTTTAACCACCTACTTACTTGTAGTCCCTTAATTATGGTCACCTCCATATGTAATACTTATTTCGAAAAATTAATTGTAGCTAAAGAAAATCATGAATATAGTTTTCAAGCGTGTCTCATCTTCCTTGATTTTTAGAAAAACAAGGTACTTCTTACAATTTTTTTTTCAATTACCATTATCTTTTGAATAAAAACATTCAACATCATTTTAGTTAGCTTTTTCTTCTTTGTCCTTGAGTTTTGTCACAACACCTTTAGGTGTAATGGGTTTCTTTTTGAGATTATGCTTTCCATTTTTTTTTCTTTTCACTTTCTTTTCTTCTTAGAAGAGTTGTCAACTATTATAACAACTCTTTTATTTTTCTTAGATGCAATTTGATTCTCATAATCAATTAACATGTTGAGCATCTTATGTAGATCATAACTTACTTGAATTATATTAAGACTAACAATGAATATTGAAATAGTTTTTGGAAGAGACTGCAATATCAAATCTTATTTTTTTGTCCAACATGCATCCCAACTTCTTAAGTTATTCAATAAGATCAATCGTCTTAAGGACATGAGGTTCAACAGGAAAGTCCACAAAGCCAAGGTGGATCTAAAAGCCTTTGACAATTGATATCAAGCTATCTTGCTTTCTGCACCATACATATTTTTAAGATATTCAACCATAGTTGGCGGATCTATATCTTGTTGCTGCCTCTGAAGATCAAAACTCATAGATGTCAAAATGATACATTTGGTAATAAGGCAATCTTTCTTATACTTTTCACAAGCCTTGTTTGTCTCATTATCAACACTTTCATCCTCTTTAGGAACTAAATGCGTCATGGTAGACTTATTAAATTTATCAACAAACCTTTCATCCATGAAATTATTCTCAAGTTGTGATACCAATCATCATAATTGTCTCTATCCAATTTGTTGTTTTTAAGTATGCCACGCAATAATAGAACGGGTATGTTATTCATGGACCTATTAGAAGGAAAAATATGAGTACGTATCTACAATTATAAATAACAATATAACACTTTTCACTATAAATATTATTATAGCAAGTTAGAAATATTTTTTCGTTAAACTAAATACAAAAATATTAAAAATTATGAATGAGTATCTTTGTTGTCAAGTCATTACCCTATTAGGAGTGTTCACTGTAACACCCTAATATTCCAATTCTTATGCTCGATATAACACCCTACCACACAGAGTCTTATGCTTAAGTCATAAAATGGAGGTGGTGAGGTATTACGACCTCTAAAAGTAAAATCTTATATATAATATAGTTAAAAGAAGTTTTATCTAGGAGCCTTTGAAGGAAAGTTAAGACAAAAGCATTAAACAAAAAAGGCACAGTACTCTCGTAAACGTTAACATAATCGAAGCAAGATAAGAGTAAACTAAGCATGAATATATATACAAGAGAGTTCCAAGATATAGATAACAAAACTTCTAACCCGGCTCGCGAAATTAAAATCGGACAGAGCATATAAACATATCTACATATATACATGAGAATCCCAAAAAGACCCAAAATACTATTTACAAAACCTGTTTCTCCAAATCAACCTCTAAGAGGGATAAAAAATAATATATACAATGAAGATATAAAGTATATATATCTCAAAAACCAAAATAGAATCCCCAAAAGGCTAAAATCCTATATATAGTTAAAAGAAGTTTTATCTAGGAGCCTTTGAAGGAAAGTTAAGACAAAAGCATTAAACAAAAAAGGCGCAGTACTCTCGTAAACGTTAACATAACCGAAGCAAGATAAGAGTAAACTAAGCATGAATATATATACAAGAGAGTTCCAAGATATAGATAACAAAACTTCTAAGCCGGCTCGCGAAATTAAAATCGGACAGAGCATATAAACATATCTACATATATACATGAGAATCCCAAAAAGACCCAAAATACTATTTACAAAACCTGTTTCTCCAAATCAACCTCTAAGAGGGATAAAAAATAATATATACAATGAAGATATAAAGTATATATATCTCAAAAACCAAAATAGAATCCCCAAAAAGCTAAAATCCTTCGCTTCAGAAACTTCCAGAATGCCTCAGCGAGGTGCCTCACGTCCTGCATCTGAAAACCACAAAATATGTATGGGGTGAGAACCAGAGGTTCTCAGCATGGTAATAGTACCCACATAACTAACATATAATGTCTCAGAAAGCCGAAGGCGATCCTAGAACTTCTAACAAAAGATTCAAACTTAAAACTAAAATTTAAGACCATAAAATAAGGCGAGGTATCAAAGTTTAAGGATTCTTGGTTTTATCAAATTCTAACCTAAGTCCCTAAGTTTACCGCCTTTCTTCTAACCCTTCAAGACACCGGTAGAACTGCCTTCGTCACTCCACCTCCAGACAAGGGGCATCTCAGTTGCACAGACAAACAATGCAAACAAGAAAAACATAGGTAGTTTACAAATACAGAGAACAAAGCATATAGCAGTTAAGCATGGATATCAAATAGGAAAACCCAAGAATGCAAACCAAAGAAAACAGAAAAATGCATATGATGTATGCCTGCTGACGTTGGAATTTTTGCTAGTAAAGAATTTCATAAGAATAGTTGCGTTGTAGATATAGTCTCTAAACCAACAAAAATTCCTTCGTACAAACGTTTGGTTGTCACAAGTAAAAAACCCCTTAAAAATTGTTAACCGAGTATTCAAACCTCGGGTCGTCTTCTCAAGGAACTGCAAGGAAGTATGTTCTTATTATTGGCTATAAAGGTTGTAATCGGGGTTTAGAAGGTGAGAAGTAAGTGATTTGAATGACAAGTAAAGTAAATGGCAATTAAAATAAATAAATACTGTAAAGCAACTTTTGACAAGGTAAGAGAAATTAGAAGTCCAACTTAGTTATCTCTCTCAACAATAATGAAAGTTGAATCTGAATTCCACTTAGTTAACCCTTACTAAAGCAAAGGAAAGTCAAGGGACTGATTAGTTTGACCTTCGAATCCTATTTATTTCCTAAGAAAAAGTTGGGATTATTGAAGTTCAGTTTAATTAGCAAGATAACGATTATCAATTATGCTGAGGTTGATAACTGTTAAGTTACTGATTTCTTAACCAGGACCAAAAGGGAAAAAAGTAAATTGCTGGAATAAAATATCTTCAGATCGGAAACAATGATAACATAAATTAAAAAGAGCAATCATAAACTGAAAATACCTCAAATATCATTAATTCAAATAATAATCTGTAACATGGAATAATTCATAAATTCAATTATAAAAGTAAATAATCAACTCAAGTGCTGGAATAAATAAAAGTGAAAGGGAAGCTAAAACAAAGAAATGTAAAACCTGGATCGAGAGTCACTCTTACAAACTAAGAGAAGTCCTAAATCCTAAGAGAGAGAGGAGAGAACCTCTCTCAAGACTAAATCTAAATCATGGGAAGTAAAAATTGGCGAGCTCTCTTTTGAATGGATGTATTCCCCCACTTTATAGCCTCTAGTCTGTGTGTTCTGTACCTGGATCTGGGCCAAAAGGGCTTCAGAAATCGCTAGGGGTGTATTCTGTAAATTCTGATACGTAGCCTCTGTCACGCGTCCGCGTGGGTCACGCGGTCGCGTCATCTGGAGTTTTCCTTGTGGCGCGGTCGCGTCGGTCACGCATCCGCATCGAATGCGCTATGCTCAAGTCGCGCGGCCGCGTCAGTCATGCGGCCGCGTCGTTGCTTCTTCGCTCCTGACATGCGATCGCGTCGTCTATGCGATCGCGTGGATGCCAGTTTCTTCAAAACTCCATTTCGCACTTTCCTTCCATTTTTGTACGTTTCCTTTTCCATCCTTTAAGTCATTCTGTCTTAGAAAAACTGAAACTACTCAACACACTAATCACGGCATCGAATGGAAATAAAGGTAATTAAAATTATTAATTTTAAAGCTTAGGAAACATATTTTTCACGTACATCACCTAATAAGGAAGGGAAAATAAAACCATGCAATTAATATGAATAAGTGGGTGAAGGATTGAATAAATCACTCAAACTAAGCACAAAATAACTCATGAAATATGGGTTTATCAACCTCCCCACACTTAAACAATAGCATGTCCTCATGCTAAATCCAAGGTAAAGAATAAGGTAAGGTTAAAGTGGTGGAATGTTATGCAATGCAACCTATTCTAAATGCATCTACCTAAATGAGTCATGCAATTCCAATTTATCCACTCATATATAAAGCTTACACATAGTCAAATTAATTCACATTCTCAAGGAGTCATATATATATATATAGCCAACCCTTAAATAATAAAGCACTTCTGCAAATGAGATTGGAAAGAAAAATATTGTACAAACTTGCAAAACAATTAGTAATTTAAGCACAGATATATGTTGATGAGCTATTGAACCCTCACTGGAATTTGTGTTTACCCTCTAGTCACTCAGTGTTTATTGGGTTTATTCACTCTACTTTTCTTTTTATTCTTACTTTCTATAACTTTGTTCTTCATCTAACCAATCAACAATTATAGAGTACAGTCATACCAAAAGTCATGAGGTCTTTAATTAAGATTGTAATGGGCCAAGGTAAAGGTAAGGATATATGTATAAGGCTAAGTGAGCTAATAAGTGAATCCTTAATTAGACTAAGATCTCACCTAACATACATATTTAGTAGAACAAAACTTCTTTACCAATTTTCCCATATTATCCCACTTGTTGTTACATGCTCATGTTTCAATTTTATTTTTTTATCCCATGTGCATTGCTTTTATTTTGCATTGAGGAATTCTTTTGTATCCCCTTTTATTAAATGCTGAAAAATAACTCTTTTTTTTTGCACATGGTAATTGAATCACTTTGATTTCTCATGAGCATGCTTCCCAAATTTTCTGAGTTATTTTATTTCTTTCAACTTTTCTACCTTTTGTTTCTATCATCCATGTTCCCAATAGGTTTACCACATTTTAATCTATTCATAATTTTCTATCTTAAGCTAACCAAGGATTCAACTTGGGATTTTATTTTGTTTTTCTGCTTAAGGCTAGTAGTGTGGCTAAATAGAATAAAAGGGATTTTAAAGGCTCAAGGGGGCTAACAAGAGTGATGTGAAAGGTAGGTTATTTTGGGGTAAGTGAGCTAAAATCAAATAATGGCCTCAATCATTCTTTTGGTATGTATCTATATTCTATATTCTATAATTGGACATATAGATTAAAGCAAAGTAAAGAACATCAGAATAAAAAGAAGCGAAACACACAGGAATGAAATTATGGTTTGAATGCAACCATACAATTAAGCTCAAGACTCACAGGCTGTGTGTTCTCTAACTCAAGCATCATATATCATTCATATATGTTATGCAGGTTTAGTTAAAAATTCCCATTATTCTCATAAAAAAATTATTTAGGGTAGCCTTTAAAGTTTTAATGTTCCTCCTTGATGAAATGTTGTCAACTTAACTATATGATGTAATGCTATATATACAGGTTTTATGGATTTAAATCTGTTATGTTCAATTTCCTAGCTTACTTCCTTTTTATATTTTTCAATTTAAACTATGCTATCTTATGCTAAAAAGGGTAAACTATACTAATTAATCCACTAAAAAGCCAGAATTGCAAACTAAACTAAATAACTAAAAATATGAACTAAAAATGTAAAATGCAGAAATAGAGTAAAAATACATAAAAGTAGCAATGTATAAGTACTCAGAAAATAACAGTAAAAAGAAAAATACAGAAAAATATCCAAAATAAAAGAAAAAAAAGAGATGTAGTGGTTCACCAAAATAAAACGCCAGAGATGGCGACCTCCCCACACTTAAAATGAAGCATCGTCCCTGATGCTCAGTCAAGCCGGTGTGAAGGGGTGTCATCACTGGTAGGGATGGTAGCTGGAGGCTCTGTGGTGGTGGTGGGCTGAGCGTCTGGCTGCTGTAGAGGCGGTGCTGACTGGATCGGGATCTCCGGATCTACAGCCTCGATCTGATGCGTAACCTATGCGAATAGCGTCGCTGGCTGCGACGCTCCAATCTCTCATACCGGCACCGGTTACGGCGCTCCATCTGATCAAGCTTTCGGAATAGGCGGTGCACGAGGCGGTATACGGGCTCAGGGCAGGTGGAGGTGCAGTGGTGGCAGCAAGGGCAGCAGGGGCAGCCGTGGATGAAGAGGGTCCAGCAGACGGTGGGGCTGTCTCATTAGTAGCAGTGAAGGGTGGTGGTCTGTAGCCCAAAGCTAGGAAGTTCCTACTGTAAGGAATGATCTTCCTACAGTCCGCCGCTGGTGGTCTCTCATCGGCATCCTCCCATGGCACGTCAGCTCGACGGCCTAGCTGTGTAACCAGATACGGAAAAGGGAGGGTGCCTCGGACGTGGACCCTGGCCATATAATACCGGATAAAGCATGATAGATAAAGGTCCTTACCCTCCATCACACACCATAGGAGGGTGATCATAGCAGCTGGGATCTCCGTCTCATGAGTACTCGGCATCACATAGTTGCTCAAGATCTGGTGCCATAACCGAGCCTCATCATTTAAGTACGCCCTCTTGATCCCTCTAGGCATGGTGGTGTCCTGACCCATCTCCCAAGGAACCGTCGGGTCGAGAGCTATCCGAGCCTTCACACCATCCCAATCAAACCTCATCAGGCGCATGTCCTCCTCAGCCTTTTTATAACCATCAGGCTGATCGGACTTCGTTGGGAGCCAGAGAATGTCCTCTATGGCCTCCTCAGTGACCAGAATCTGCTTTCCTCTCAGGTTCACTACATCGAGGGTGGTGATGTAGTAGTTGCAGTAGAATTCCCTGACCCAAGATGCATTGACCTCTGTCAGTGCTCTCTCCAGAAAGAACCAGCCTCTTTGCTTGATTTGCTCAGTGGTGTACTGCTGGAGTGCTTCTGGAATCCTCAGAGTTCTCTCCAGGTATAGATTCCTGGAGTTTGCAAATGCCGGATACTTCAGCTCACAGTATTGGTTTGCAAATTTTATTGAATCATGTGCAGGGAGCAGTTGGTCAGCTTTTTCCTGTTGTGTAAAGTTCTTCTCCCGCCATGAGGAATCATGCATTAGGTCAATAATGGACTGGGATGAACCTCCTCTTTTGCGCTTGCCAGTAGCTTTGCCCTTTCCTTTCCTCTGTGAGGCAGACATCCTGAAAAATGGAAAACCAGGATATATAAAAATAGGAAAGCAAGTAGGCATATAGGCAAAGAAAACACAAAGTGGCATGGGAGAATTTGAATGAGGTAAATGAGTTACGTAAATGTGCATTAAGGATTGTATAGTAGTTTAAAAGTTCGAAAGGAAGAAGTTACAATCCAAAATGTATCAGAATTCAAGTTAAATAGAAAAATTGTCATTATGCCATGGTTAGAAAGTTAGAGGAAAGTGAAAAATCAGAAAAGATATTTTAAAAGGTTAGTATGGTGAGAATTTGAAAAAGAAGTTAGTAAATTAAAATTGGTGAGTCAGTAAAAAGTGGGTTAAGGTAAGTGGCATAAAGAAAATATTCCATGTAACAAGGATTTACAGGTAGGAACTATAGTGACTCATAACCAAACAAGAAAAACAAGTAGATGATGATTCAAATAGATATAAAGAAAGCAAAAATTGGAATCAAAACATCACAAATGCAGTTTATAAACTAGGAAATCAAAAAGGATAAGAAAGCATGCCCTGGCAATTATGAAATGGTTTGGTTAAAGCAGTGGAAAACAGAGTTCAAATTGCCAAACCGAGATATGAATGAAAACATTTTTATAGAAATTTGGGCAGCATTCCGGCTAAAATTGGATTATCCTGGAAAATAAACAGCAATCAAAGCAGTTCATATGAATTAAGAAGTCAAGTTGCAGGTACATATATATAATATAAACATGAAAATTCAATGTAAAGAGCAGCAATATACAAGAAATACAGCATATGAACAAGATTACAGCAACAGCAGATTTGCAAATATGATAAAACAGAAGCAAGAACAGTGCAAATAAACAGACCTAGAGCCACTAACCACAGTCTAAGCTACCTAACAACCTAAAATCCACTACAACATGCAAGACTATCTATCCTAATTATGAACAGAAACGGAAAAAAATAAGAAGAACTATGAACGGATAAAAGGGATTGCGTGTTGCAGAACCTGGAAGGCGGAATAAGGAGAGTAGGCAGGAAGGTGGTTGGGTGGTGGTGATGGTGGCATTCGGTGGTTGGCACGGTGGCTGGCGGTGGTGGGTACGATGGCGCGGCTGTTCGGCAGGGGGAAGGAGAGAGTGATGGGGGTAGGGAAAGGGAGGGGGAAAAGGGGTGGTGTTGCTGTTGAAGGGGGATGTGGTTGGACGGTGGCGGCAGCGTGTGGTGGCGCGGAGGGGGGCAGTGGCAGGGGAGGAGGGAGGAAGAAGAAATAGGAAGAATGAAGAGGGGGTTGGTTGCGGCTGGGGGCGGACGGTGGCGGTGGGTGGTCGGCGGTTCTCGGCGGTGGTTGGTGCAGCTGTAATGGTGGCTGGGTGGTGGTGGTTGAGGGTTGGGGAGAGAGAGAGAGAGGGGGTTGAGAGCGAAGGGGTGGGGCGCGAGGATAGGGTTTCGCGTGACCTGGGGGTTATATTTTGAAATCCACGTGGCCGCGTGGGGAACGCGGTCGCGTGGTGGGGGTGAAAATGGGGGTGACGCGATCGCGTAGGTCGCGCGATCGCGTGAGAGAGGTAGGAGAGGGGATGACGCGATCGCGTGGGTCGCGCGATCGCGTCGCTGGAATTTGTGCTAGACACACGCTTCCATCGTCGTTTTAGCGCAACTCTCTGTCTCCTTCGAGGGTGTTGTGCAATCCATGCGACGCGATCGCGTTGCTCACGCGGTCGCGTAGGATTGGTTTTGTGCAAGTGACGCGATCGCATGGGACATGCAATCGCGTGGGCCAATTTGTGCAAAACGCACAAGGGCTGCACGATTCCAGCCTAACTCTCTGGATGTTGGATCTTGACGCCGATCTCCAGGGCACGCGGCCGCGTGGGTGACGCGGTCGCATGGATAGTGTTTTCGCAATATGACGCGATTGCATGGGGCATGCGGACGTGTTGTGCATCCCCTCTTTTTTTTTTATATGTAAGATAAATGTAGAATGCAATGATTAATATGAATGCTATGCATGATTCCAGGTTCAATAAAGAAAAATGAAAAGAAAATAAAAATGAAAGCAATTAACAAGAATTAAATTGAAAAAGAAGCGACCATACCATGGTGGGTTGTCTCCCACCTAGCACTTTTAGTTAAAGTCCTTAAGTTGGATATTGGAGGAGCTTCCTTCTATGGCGGCTTATGTTTAAAGTCGTCCAAAAATCTCCACCAGTGCTTGGAAAGCCAATAGCCTCCGGGATCCCAAACTAGGCATACAAAGCTTCTGAACAGCTTCAAACAGATTGTTAGGCTCCCGGGATGGCAAACGTCAGAATAAACTCCAGGATCCCAAGCCTTGCTTTTAAATCCGCCTCCGTTTTGATCTACATGTTTCCATCCGGGCGGTTTAGAGAGTAGAATCTCACCATGGTGACCAAACGTTCTCTGTGATCCATGCAATTGAGCATGATACCAATCTGTGTACTTCGAGGTGAAGCGTGGAACCTTATTGAACCTTGTGCACCAACTCTGAGTACGAGCCATTTCCCTCTTACTCTTAAAGCCGCAAAGAGCTTTAAGCTGGCCATCTGTTTCAAGCAAACCATATTCAAGTGAATAAGTAACGTTATAGGTTAAGGATTGTACCCACTTGAAGCTTGTATTAGGTGGTAATGGCCTTGGGATAGGTGTTTCCGGTGGTTCTGTAAGTTCTACTCCCTTGTGCTCTTCCGTGAATTCCTCCACTTCCTTGCAAGGTTCTACAATTGTATCTGTGTCCTGATCAAAGTCTTCTATGTCTTCCTCATCACTTGAGTCATATATTGGAGGTTGAGAGAAATCTACCTCCGCATCGTCTTCATATTCACTTGGGAAAGATTCTTCGACCTCAGAGAATTCACTTGCGGATGCCAGTTCATTACTAAGAGAATTTGACTTGTGACTATCATCATCAAGGGAATTTGTGTCCTGGGTTATTCCGTCTGATTCTTCATAAACAACTTGCCTTGGAGATTGTACAATATCCTCCTTAGCATCAACTGTAGCGTCCTTGACGGAGTTCTCCTCAGTTCTGGATTCCCATGGAGGTTCAGCATCTCCTAGATCTTCAACCAACTCTTCTTCTTGAACAATGACAGCTTCTTCTACTTGTTCTAGTATGAATTCATGCTCTGTCTTATCCACTAGAGTCTCTAGTATCTCCTTCATGCTACGCTCTTCATTAGACTGTCCACATGGGGCTGTGGCTGATCCTTGTATATTTGAGCGCCTAGAAACCCATTGAATTACTCCTTGCTCCAGTTGTCGAATGGTTGTTTGAAGTTTATTTACTGTTTCCTTTAGGCGAACCTCTGCTTCTCGGGTTGCCGGATTTGGACATGATACATAGGAAAGTGGCGGTGATTGGGAGTGATTGGATTGGTACTGGGGTAAGGAAGGATCATATGGTGGCGAATGGTGAAGAGAAGCTTGTGAGTGTGGTGGTTCGAGGTTATGTTAAAAGGATGGTTTATATGCACGGGGTGGGGCTTGTTGGTCGTTACAAGGTTGTCCACCATATCTTTCAGCTGGGTATGCACGGTAGAATGGTCTTTGTCCAGGATATATCGGAGGGTGTTGCTGCCTAAATGGTTGATTAGATCCTCTTGGCTCCATCCATCCTTGATTGGTCTGACCTTGATGCATATTCCTGCTGTAACTTCTATTTCCTTCAACAAAGTTAGAACCAAACTCAAAGCGAGAGGGGTGAGAGTTCATGGTAGCAAATAAAGATAAAAAGGAAAAACAAAAATAAAGAAACAAGCAAAAGAAAAATATTTACAATAACCAATAATAAGGCACACGTTAGCAGTTCCCCGGCAACGGCGCCATTTTGACGTTGGGATTTTTGTCAGTAAAGAATTTCATAAGAACAGTTGCGTTGTATATATAGTCTCTAAACCAACAAAAATCCCTTCGTACAAACGTTTGGTTGTCACAAGTAACAAACCCCTTAAAAATTGTTTACCGAGTAGTCAAACCTCAGGTCGTCTTCTTAAGGAACTGCAAGGAAGTATGTTCTTATTATTGGCTATAAAGGTTGTAATCGGGGTTTAGAAGGTGAGAAGCAAGTGATTTGAATGACAAGTAAAGTAAATGGCAATTAAAATAAATAAATACTATAAAGCAACTTTTGGCAAGGTAAGAGAAATTAGAAGTCCAACTTAGTTATCTCTCTCAACAATAATGAAAGTTGAATCTGAATTCCACTTAGTTAACCCTGACTAAAGCAAAGGAAAGTCAAGGGACTAATTAGTTTGACCTTCGAATCCTATTTATTTCCTAAGAAAAAGTTGGGATTATTGAAGTTCAGTTTAATTAGCAAGATAACGATTATCAATTATGCTGAGGTTGATAACTGTTGAGTTACTGATTTCTTAACCAGGACCAAAAAGGAAAAAAGTAAATTGCTGGAATAAAATATCTTCAGATCGGAAACAATGATAACATAAATTAAAAAGAGCAATCATAAACTGAAAATACCTCAAATATCATTAATTCAAATAATAATCTGTAACATGGAATAATTCATAAATTCAATTATAAAAGTAAATAATCAACTCAAGTGCTGGAATAAATAAAAGTGAAAGGGAAGCTAAAACAAAGAAACGTAAAACCTGGATCGAGAGTCACTCTTACAAACTAAGAGAAGTCCTAAATCCTAAGAGAGAGAGGAGAGAACCTCTCTCAAGACTAAATCTAAAGCATGGGAAGTAAAAATTGGCGAGCTCTCTTTTGAATGGATGCATTCTCCCACTTTATAGCCTCTAGTCTGTGTGTTCTGTACCTGGATCTGGGCCAAAAGGGCTTCAGAAGTCGCTGGGGGCGTATTCTGTAAATTCTGATACGTGGCCTCTGTCACGCGTCTGCGTGGGTCACGCGGTCGCATCATCTGGAGTTTTCCTTGTGGCGCGGTCGCGTTGGTCACGCGTCCGCATCGAATGCGCTATGCTCAAGTCGCGCGGCCGCGTCAGTCATGCGGCCGCGTCGCTGCTTCTTCGCTCCTGACACGCGATCGCGTCGTCCATGCGATCGCGTGGATGCCAGTTTCTTCAAAACTCTGTTTCGCACTTTCCTTCCATTTTTGTACGTTTTCTTTTCCATCCTTTAAGTCATTCTGTCTTAGAAAATCTGAAACTACTCAACACACTAATCACGGCATCGAATGGAAATAAAGGTAATTAAAATAATTAATTTTAAAGCTTAGGAAACATATTTTTCACGTACTTCACCTAATAAGGAAGGGAAAGTAAAACCATGCAATTAATATGAATAAGTGGGTGAAGGATTGAATAAATCACTCAAACTAAGCACAAAATAACTCATGAAATATGGGTTTATCACCTGCCCTATGGATGATGAGTCTCATCTGTCGTGATGGTTATCAGTAGCTAAGAGAAGGGGGGTTGAATCTTGGCCTCCTTTCCTTCTGAGTATCACTTTTGCTTTAACAAAAGACCTTAGGAAATATTTTTACTTTCGTCTCCTATCGAGGTAAGAGACTCCCCTTTTTGTCTCCTGAATTTACAAAAATAAAAATGGAGTAGAGAAGAAAGAGTGACACACAGATGTATCCTGGTTCATCTACTCAGTGCAATGTAGCCTATATCCAGTCTCCATCATAGTTATGATGGAATTTCACTATCTTTTTCACAAGATTACAAACACTAATAATTCCCTAGGATCTACCCAATCCTATTTGGGACAAATCCAGATTCTAACCCAATCTGAATTTGAGTAGGACTCAACCTAGCTTTCAACAGCAAAGTGCTAACCCAACTTGCAAGGGAATCCCTACAGAATCAAGATACAAAATAGAAAGATGTCCAAAGAAAAATTGAGACATCTTATGGCTTTTTTATCCTAGTTTAACTCACTGCCTTTTACCTCTCATTGGCTTTTTCTTACAAACCTCACCATATTTGTCTTTTTCAATGAGACTCAGACAGACTAAACTAAGAAAAAGAGATACAACATGTAAGCCATGTAGGAGAAGAACTCAAAACAACTTAGGTAGCTATGAGAACCGAACTTAGTGCTTCGTTCTACTCTCTTACCTTTAACCCTTGGCCGTTTACCCTTATTATAGAAAAGTGAAGCTTCCAAGGTTAAATCAAGTTCAAACCCAATGTTGTCTTCTTCTTTAATCCTCAAAGCTTGCAGCGGCTTGGTCAGAGGAGAGAGAGAGCTTTAATTCTGTTGCATGCAACCTACCCATTCTTTCTCAACATTTTTCTTCAAGTTCCTTCAATATTTACCGTGGATTGTTTCTTTGGCCCCAAGTTTGGATTTGGACCGTGGATAAACTTCTGACCGGATTTGACTTTATTTTCTCCATGGTTGCTTGATTTGTGCTTGAGGCTTGGTAGATTTCTTCATGGCTCTTTGGTGTAGTATAAATGGGGAAAGAAGCCTTTTGACGTTCTCTGACCGAATGAAAATAGCTTCTTGGTTGTAGCCCTTCCTCTTGTTTGGATTTGAAAACCACATTTTTGTTCTTCACCGCAACCTAGCCTCTGTAGTTTTTATTTCCTTCTTTCTTCCTTGTTGAGTGAGTAACGTGACCGATGAGAAAGAGAGAGGAGAGAGAAGAGAGAGTTTGGCTTTCGATGGAAGCTAGAAGAATTTAAAATGAAATGTTCTTGAGATTCAAGTTTCCGTGAGTTAAGCTTAGGTGACTTAACCGAACGGGCTTGGATCTTCTCTTTAGGCCTTTTCAGTTTTCTTTCTTCCTCAAGGTTCAGTCATTTGATTTTTGGATCAAATTTTTGTTATGGCTAAATTGGTGTTGAGCAAGATTTGTAGATGTGGGCTTGCTTATTTGTTCCTTGGGCCTAGTTAATTAATTTATTTTCCTGCACACTAAATCAAACACATTACACAAATAATTGATAACTACCTAATAATATTTGTTCATCACTTTAATCAAATATTAGTTTTCCAAATTCAACAATCTCTCCCTTGATGACAAACATTATTAAAAATGAATTGAAAGAAATTTAGGAAGAGAAATTTCCCTTTGATGATTTATATCACTCCCCCTGTCCTTTAATCATCAAGCTCCCCTTTTCTTTTGATCACTTTGCTCCCTTTGAGTATTCGCTTTGATCAACCTTGAGAGGATCATAGGTCAGAGCTAATGTTCAATAGATTCAAATCCGAATTCAGAGCATGATCTTAACAATTAAGAGCACAGAAAACCAATCATTAACTAATATGTACAGCCCATGTTCATGGTCAAAGCTAAAGCTTACTAACAGAGCAAAAAATTAATTTTTATCACAAAAAAATAGAGACAGAATTCAACCATTAGAAACCCATGTTGTTTCAATTCATTTTTTACACTTTCTCCCCCTTTTGTTACCAAGGAAGGAAGCGTGCAATGAAACACATCAATTAACAAAGCAAAATAGCAAACCATGCATATCAAACAGAGTTATTATGTTTAGAGTTATTACAGTCATCCAAAAAATATTCGAATAGAGCTAGAAAATAGTTATCAGAGTTCAGAACCTAAAAGCAACAAAATATTAAACTTTCAATGGCAGCAGGGAGCAAGACTAGGCTTCAGAGTCCTCTTCCTCAATTTCCAAAACATCTTCATCTTTGTTCGACATTACCTGGTCCTCATCAAGCGAATCAAGATGCTTCAAAAATACCACAATCCGATCATGGGATTTCATCAAGGATTTTTCATTTTGCAGTACAATCTAACGTTGTTCTTTGCTTGATCTGACCATCTGTTTGGTCAGGAAGATGAACTCTTAAAGGACGTCTTTAACAATCTCAGAGATCAGGTATTTATGCGAGTCAGAGGTACCAACTACTAAAGGAGAGGGAAGGCTTTCATCTTCACTTTTATTCATGGCCGAAGCCTTAGCACCCTTGTGACTTTTGCCTTTAGCCTGTTTTGTTGCACCACTGCCTTTGAAAGAAGAGACTTTGTTGTCTCTGGGCTCATTACTTAAATCAATTGAAAAATATTCAAACAAACAAGTAAAAAATATTCCATAAGGAAGAGAACTATTTTTCTCACTTTTGATACAGTCCCGCATATGGCAGATCATGAGATAAGCAAATGAAATAGGAATAGAGTTCAAAAAGGAATAAAGCAATAGACAGTCACAAACTGTCACCCGTTGGTAAGATCCGCTTTGAGGTATGATGATATGAGTCACAATATGATGCATTTGAGCCCAAACAGGACCTAGGGTCCTGTTTGTGGGGGTCATACCATCTATGAGTGAAAAGTTTTCACATATTCTAGTCAAAGCATTTTGATGAAAAACACCAAAATGATCATCCCATTTTCCAGTATTGTTAACTCTCACCCCTATGTATTGATAGCCGAGGGCTTCACTTATGGTGCTCGTGTTCAAAACAAATTGAGTACCCCTGACATTTGAGTGGAGTCCACCCTCATGAAAGAGCACGTTAGCGTAAAATTCTCTAACTAGATTTGGATAAATAAGTTTTCGAATCTTAAAAATGTTGTTCCATTTTAGAGATTGAAAATTACTTCTGTAATCTATGCCCTTTTCAGCCAATGCATCAATATCAGTCATAAAAGTAGAACAAAGTGGTCGTTTTGAAATAACTTGCTGATGGAACTCATAATCTGAGTAGTCAGTAAAATGATGAGGATCGTAGTGAGAATGGAATGGTTTACCAAACTTGTTTTTGAAGTCAAGTGAGTCAAGGTTTGGAGGCTCCCAAGTATCATGAAGAATAGACTGTCTGGGACCCTTTGAAGGACGGCTGGATGGAGCAGAGCGTCCCGAAGGATGAGGAGTGGGACGTGGAGGAGGAGAGGGTGGATGCTCTTCTTCGCATGGGCCCCTTTCCTTTTCCACTCTTTGCACGAGAAGATTCGTCTCCCTTGTGAGCAGAGGAACCCTTGGAATGAACAGTTTTCTTTGCCATGGATTCAGTTTGTTGAGGAGATTAAGAAGAGGATGAATGAGAGTGAATATATATGTGAGTATAAGACTGAGGTTGTTTTGAGTGAGGAGGATTGCAAAGAGGGTTGTATGAGCCCGTGCTTCTTCTGGTAGCTATTTTCTTTCTCATATTGAGTAAGGGAAGAAAAGGTGGAAGGGAGAGAGAGCATTGAAGATGGGTAGTGGAGAAGAGATAGGTTATCTTGAAAGAGAAACCATTATTAATGCACATTGAAAAACTTCTTTTTAAAAGGTTTAATGAAACAGTTTTCAAGGAAATGTTTGAAATTAAAAAAAAATGCAATTTTTGAAGTGACATATCATGAAAGATTGAAAAGGTTTCTGATTGATATGACTTGAAATAGAGAAGAAAGAGAAAAGACTTGAACCAAAATTAATTAAAAACATTTTATGATATTAGTATGAAGTCCATATCATTTAAACAAAGCTTGTCTTACATAGGCCCAATGGTGGTGATGTGGAGGCATACCAGGCCATTTGAAACAAATTTCCTGTTTCATATCACAAAGAGTTTCTGGGCCTTGCTCAAGCCTTATAGAGGAGTTCATCATTTTTCTAGTTTTGTCTCCCTACTACCTGCGAGACAGATCAATACTTAAAAAATCATTAGTCACAACTTCTCCACAGATTTAATATCAATTATTCCCAGAGCAGTTCTTAGTTTACAGAACCTATCTTCACATAGTGGTTTTGTGAAGATATCAGCTGATTGATCTTCTGATTTTACAAATTGAATCTCAATAGTTCTCTTTTGCACATGTTCTCTTATAGAATGATATATAACCTCAATGTGCTTAGTTCTTGAATGCAACACAAGATTTTTAGAAATATTTATTGCACTCATGTTATCACAAAGTAAGAGAATACTATCAATTTTCAGTTCATAATCGGCAAGTTGAGTTTTAAGCCAAATTAATTATGAACAGTAAGAAGAAGCTGAGATGTATTCGGCCTCAACAGTGGATAAAGCAACAGTGGCTTGCTTTTTACTTGACCACACATTTAGGGATTATCCAAGAAAGCAACACATCCCTAATGTACTTCTTCTATCCACACGGTCACCCGCAAAATCTGCATCACAATATCTAACTACACAAAATTCATTAGTACTAGGATACTGATGAGCGGATATTTTATACGCTTTTTGGGGTTAATTTCATATAGATTTTAGTATGTTTTAGTTGGTTTTTAGTTTATTTTCATTAGTTTCTAGGAAAAATTCATATTTCTAGATTTTACTATGAGTTTGTATATTTTTCTATAATTTCAGGTATTTTCTGGCTGAAATTGAGGGAGCTGAACAAAAATCTGATTCAGGCTGAAAAAGGACTGCTGATGCTGTTGGATTCTGACCTCCCTGCACTCAAAATGAATTTTCTGGAGCTACAGGACTCCAAATGGCGTGCTTCCAATTGCGTTGGAAAGTAGACATCCAGGGCTTTCCCGAAATATATAATAGTTTATACTTTGCTCAAGGATAAACGATGTAAACTAGCTTTCAACGCTAGTTCTCTGCCCAATTCTGGCGTCCAGCGCCAGAAACAAGTTGCAAGTTGGAGTTCAACGCCAGAAAAGGATCCAAAGCTGGTGTTGAATGCCCAAAACAGCCTCAGGCACGTGAAAGCTTTAGTCTCAGTCCCAGCACACACTAAGTGGGCCCCAGAAGTAGATTTTTGCACTATCTGTTATAGTTTACTCATTTTTTGTAAATCCAGGTTACTAGTTTAAGTATTTAAACAACTTTTAGAGATCTATTTTGTATCTCATGACATTTTTAGATCAAAACTTTATAATCTTTGACGGCATGAGTCTCTAAACTCCATTTTTGGGGGTGAGGAGCTCTGCTATGTCTCGATGAATTAATGCAAGTATTTCTGTTTTCCATTGAAACATGCGTGTTCCTATCTAAGATATCCATTCGTGCCTAACTATGGAGAAGGTGATGATCAGTGACACTCATCACCTTCCTCAATCCATGAACGTGTGTCTGACAATCACTTCCGTTCTACATCAGATTGAATGAATATCTCTTAGATTCCCTAACCAGAATCTCCGTGGTATAAGCTAGATTGATGGCGGCATTCATGAGAATCCGGAAAGTCTAAACCTTGTCTGTGGTATTCCGAGTAGGATTCTGGGATTGGATGGCTGTGACGAACTTCAAACTTGCGAGTGCTAGGCGTAGTGACAGACGCAAAATGATAGTAAATCCTATTCCGGTACGACTGAGAACCTGCAGATGATTAGCCGTGCGGTGACAGCACACCTGGACCCTTTTCACTGGAAGGATGGATGGTAGCCATTAACAACGGTGATCCACCTACACACAGCTTGCCATAGGAGGACGTGCGTGCATGAATCAGAGGACAGAGGAAAGCAGAGATTCTGAAGACAAAGCATCTCCAAAACTCCAACATATTATCCATTACAGCATAACAAGTAACCTTTAATCCATGCTCTCTTGTTTATTCACAACTCAACTGATAAATATAATTGACTTCCTGACTAAGAATTGCAAGATAACCATAGATTGCTTCAAACCAACAATCTCCGTGGGATTCGACCCTTACTCACGTAAGGTATTACTTGGACGACCCAGTGCACTTGCTGGTTAGTGGTACGAGTGTGAAAAGTGTGATTCACAATTCGTGCACCAAGTTTTTGGCGCCGTTGCCGGGGATTGTTCGTGTTTGAACAACTGACAGTTTATTTTGTTGCTTAGATTAGGAAAATTTTTCTTTTTAGTTTAGAGTCTCTTATTATTGTTCTTGGTTAAAAATATCCTTCTTTAAAACAAGTGTTACATTTATTGCCCAATTGGCTAGAGTGTTGGTTTATGTTCTTGATGATTGGGCACCAGTTTTATTAAAAATCTTTTTCAAAAATAATTTTTCCTTGATTAAATCTTGTGTCAAACTTTAAGTTTGGTGTTTTCTTGTTGATTTTTCTTTGGTTTTCTAAAAATTTTAAGTTTGGTATTCCTTATTCATGTTCTTGTGTTCTTGTGAATCTTCAAAGTGTTCTTGAGTTTTTCCTTGTGTCTTGATCTTAAAATTTTTAAGTTTGGTGTTCCTTGGTGTTTTCCCTCCAAAAATTTTCAAAAACAAGGAGCATTAGATCTAAAAATTTTAAATCTTGTGCTATTTTATTGTTTTTCTCTCTCCTCCCTAAATTCAAAAATATCTTCCCTCTCTATTTTAAAACAAAATTTTCGAAAATTATTTTTAAAAATTCAGATTTTTTTCATATCTTTTTCAAAAACTTCCTAACCACTTTCTCTCTCATTTTTTCGAAATTCTTCACCCATTTTTATTTATTTTATTTTAATTTTTTTATTTCGAAAACAAAATAAATTAATTAAATAAAAAAAAATAATAATATATTCTTCTTCTATTTTACATAATCTCCCTTTCTCCATCATGGATCTAAGCGAAAATGAACAGTCCAGGAGGACTCTGGGGTCATATGCTAACCCCTCTACTGCTTCATATGGGAGCAGTATCTGCATACCCTCCATTGGAGTCAGTAGCTTTGAGCTGAATCCTCAGCTCATCATCATGGTGCAGCAAAATTGCCAGTATTTCGGTCTTCCACAGGAAGAACCTACAGAGTTTCTGGCACAATTTTTACAAATTGCTGACACAGTACATGATAAAAAAATAGACCAGGATGTCTACAGACTATTACTATTTCCATTTGCTATAAAAGATCAAGCTAAGAGGTGGTTAAATAACCAACCTAAGGCCAGCATAAGGACATGGAAACAGCTGACAGAAAAATTCCTGAATCAATACTTTCCCCTAAAACGGATGACACAGCTAAGGCTGGACATCCAAGGTTTTAAACAAGGAGATAAGAAATCTCTTTATGATGCCTAGGAGAGATACAGAGAGATGCTATAAAAATGCCCCTCTGAAATGTTTTCAGAGTGGGTTCAGTTAGACATCTTCTATTATGGGCTTGCAGAAGGAGCTCAGATGTCTCTAGATTACTCAGCTGGTGGATCTATCCACATGAGAAAGACAATTGAAGAGGCTCAAGAGCTCATTGATACAGTTGCCAGGAATCAGCATCTGTACCTAAGCAGTGACCCTTCCATGAATGAAGAAGTTAAAATAATAACTGCTGAACTCAGCCCTGTAAAACAAGCTGCTGAATTCAATCAGTAATTGGACTTTCTAACAAAGCAGTTAGCCGAATTCAAGGATAAACTACAAGAGACAAGGATGGCTAATATAAATATGGAAGAATAATTGAAGCAAACAAAGCAGCAGCTGTCAAGACAAATAACAGAAGAATGCCAAGCAGTTCAACTAAGAAGTGGGAAAACATTAAATACCCCACCTCAAGGCAGCAAAGAGCCAAGGAATGAGCAAACCACCCAAAATTTACCTGAGGACAATAAGAGCCCAGGGAAAAGTAATTCTAGCATTAAAACGTCAGCAATCTGGTGGAAGGCTGGCGCTGAACGCCCAAACCATGCCCAAGACTGGCGTCCAACCCCAGTAACAAGCAAGGACTGGCGTTCAACGCCAGAAACAAGCAAGGATCTGGCGTTGAACGCCCAAAATGGGTAGGATCTGGCGTTGAACGCCCAAAATGGACACAATTCTGGTGTTCAGACGCCAGGAACAGACAAGGAATTGGCGTCTAACGTCACTCCAGCTTCTAACTCTGGAACTCAATTACCAGAGAGGGATCAGATACACACAAGTGCTGATGACAACCCCTCTAAAAAGGCTTCTTCAACCACTTCTGTAGGCAATAAACCTACAGCAACTAAGGTTGAGGAATATAAAGCCAAGATACCTTATCCTCAAAAACTCCGGAAAGAGGAGCAGGATAAGCAATTTGCTCGCTTTGCATATTATCTAAGGACTCTTGAAATAAAGATCCCATTTGCAGAGGCACTGGAGCAAATACCTTCTTATGCCAAGTTCATGAAAGAGATCTTGAGTCATAAAAAGGATTGGAGAGAAACAGAAAGAGTTCTCCTCACTGAAGAATGCAGTGCAGTCATTCTGAAAAGCTTCCCTGAAAAGCTTAAAGATCCTGGGAGTTTTCTGATACCATGCACATTAGAAGGTAACTGCACCAAGACAGCTTTATGTGATCTTGAGGCAAGCATCAACCTGATACCTGCATCCACTATCAGAAAGCTTGGTTTAACTGAGGAAGTTAAAACAACCCGGATATGTCTCCAACTTGCTGATGGCTCCATTAAATACCCATCAGGCATGATTGAAGACATGATTGTCAGAGTTGGGCCATTCGCCTTTCCCACTGACTTTGTAGTGCTGGAAATGGAGGAGCACAAGAGTGCTACTCTCATTCTAGGAAGACCCTTCCTAGCAACTGGACGAACCCTCATTGATGTCCAACAAGGGGAAATAACCCTGAGAGTCAATGATGATGAGTTTAAGTTGAATGCTGTCAAAGCCATGCAGCATCCAGACACATCAAAAGACTGCATGAAAGTTGATCTTATTGACTCTTTGGTAGAAGAGATCAACATGGCTGAGAGTCTCGAATCAGAGTTGGAAGACATCTTTAAAGATGTTCATCCTGATTTGGAGGATTCAGAGGAGATGAAAGAGCCTCTGAAATTTCCTCTAGAAGAGGAAAAACCTCCTAAACCATTACCACCATCCCTGAAATATGTATTTCTGGGAGAAGGTGATCCTTTTCCAGTGATCATAAGCTCTGCTTTAAATCCACAGGACGAGGAAGCACTTATTCAAGTGCTAAGGACACACAAGACAGCTCTTGGGTGGTCCATAGGTGACCTTAAGGGCATAAGCCCAGCTAGATGCATGCACAAAATCTTATTGGAGGATAATGCTAAACCAGTGGTTCAACCACAGAGGCGGCTAAATCCAGCCATGAAGGAAGTGGTGCAGAAAGAGGTCACCAAATTATTAGAGGCTGGGATTATTTATCCTATTTCTGATAGCCCCTGGGTGAGCCCTGTCCAAGTCGTCCCAAAAAAGGGAGGCATGACAGTGATTCATATTGAAAAAAATGAACTGGTTCCTACAAGAACAGTTACAGGGTGGCACATGTGTATTGACTACAGAAGGCTCAATACAGCCACCAGAAAGGATCATTTTCCTTTACCATTCATAGACCAGATGCTAGAAAGACTGGCAGGTCATGATTATTACTGCTTTTTGGATGGCTACTTAGGCTATAACCAGATTGTAGTAGATCCCCAGGATCAAGAGAAAACAGCATTCACATGTCCGTCTGGAGTGTTTGCTTATAGAAGGATGCCATTTGGGCTGTGTAATGCGCCTGCAACCTTCCAGAGATACATGCTCTCTATTTTCTCTGATATGGTGGAAAAATTTCTGGAAGTCTTCATGGATGACTTCTTAGTATATGGAGACTCATTCAGCTCCTGTCTTGATCACCTGAAACTTGTTCTGAAGAGATGCCAAGAGACCAACCTAGTTTTAAACTGGGAAAAATGTCACTTCATGGTGACTGAAGGGATTGTCCTTGGGCATAAAATCTCAAACAAGGGAATAGAGGTGGATCAAGCAAAAATAGAGGTAATTGAAAAATTACCACCACCTACCAATGTTAAGGCAATCAGAAGCTTTCTGGGGCATGCAGGATTCTATAGGAGGTTTATAAAGCATTTTTCAAAAATCGCAAAACCTCTAAGCAATCTGCTAGCTGCTGACACGCCATTTGTGTTTGACACAGAGTGTCTGCAGGCGTTTGAAATGCTTAAAGCTAAGCTGGTCACAGCACCAGTTATTTCTGCACCAGTATGGACATTACCATTTGAGCTAATGTGTGATGCCAGTGATCACGCCATCGGTGCAGTATTGGGACAGAGGCATGACAAGCTTCTGCACGTCATTTATTATGCTAGTCGCGTTTTGAATGATGCCCAGAAAAATTACACAACCACAAAAAGAATTACTTGCAGTGGTTTTTGCCATTGACAAGTTCAGATCATACTTAGTAGGATCAAAAGTGATTGTGTATACTGACCATGCTGCTCTTAAATATCTACTCACAAAGCAGGATTCAAAACCCAGTCTCATCAGATGGGTGTTACTTCTGCAAGAGTTTGATATAGAAATAAGAGACAGAAAAGGGACAGAGAACCAAGTGGCCGATCATCTGTCCCGGATAGAGCCAGTTGAAGGGACGTCCCTCCCTTCTCTTGAGATCTCTGAGACTTTTCCGGATGAGCATTTATTTGCCATTTAGGAAACACCATGGTTTGCCGATATTGCAAACTATAAAGCTGCAAGGTTCATACCCAAAGAGTACAACAGGCAACAAAAGAAAAAATTAATCACTGATGCGAAGTACTACTTGTGGGATGAACCCTATCTCTTTAAGAGATGTGCAGATGGAATAATCCGTAGGTGTGTTCCTAGAGAAGAAGCACAGAGGATCTTATGGCATTGCCATGGATCTCAATATGGAGGCCATTTCGGAGGTGAGAGAACAGCCACCAAGGTCCTTCAATGTGGCTTCTATTGGCCCACACTCTATAGAGATTCCCGAGAGTTTGTACGTCACTGTGACAGTTGCCAAAGAGCTGGTAATCTGCCTCATGGTTACGCCATGCCTCAACAAGGAATCTTGGAGATTGAGTTGTTTGACGTATGGGGAATTGACTTCATGGGACCTTTCCCACCATCATTCTCAAACACTTATATTCTGGTGGCAGTTGACTACGTATCAAAATGGGTTGAGGCCATTGCCACACCCACCAATGATACTAAAATAGTGCTGAAGTTCCTCCAGAAACATATCTTTAGCAGGTTTGGTGTCCCTAGAGTACTGATCAGTGATGGGGCACTCACTTCTACAACAAACAGCTTTAGTCTGCCATGGTTCGGTATGGGATTCGCCACAAGGTAGCTACTCCATATCATCCACAAACTATGGGCAAGCTGAAGTCTCTAACAGAGAATTAAAGAGAATCCTAGAACGGACAGTAAATACCCGTAGAAAGGAGTGGGCAAGGAGCTTGGATGATGCTCTGTGGGCTTACAGAACAGCATTCAAGACCCCTATAGGGACCTCTCCATACCAACTTGTGTATGGTAAGGCATGTCACCTGCCCGTGGAACTGGAACATAAAGCCTACTGGGCAACCAGATTCCTAAACTTTGATGCCAAATTAGCAGGAGAAAAAAGATTGCTCCAGCTAAATGAGCTAGAGGAATTCAGATTCACTGCTTTCGAAAATGCCAAGCTTTATAAAGAGAAATAAAAAAAGTGGCATGATAGAAAGCTGTCATCTAGAATCTTTGAACCAGGACAGAAGGTTCTGCTGTTTAACTCTAGACTCAGGCTATTCCCCGGGAAACTGAAATTCCGGTGGAGGGGACCATATGTGATTACAAGTGTATCACCATATGGTTATGTGGAGCTTCAAGATATTGATTCTGATAAGAAGTTCATTGTCAATGGACAGAGAATCAAGCACTATCTTGAAGGCAATGTTGAGCAAGAGTGCTCAAGGCTGAAGCTAGATTAAAAGCTTAGCAAGGTCCAGCTAAAGACAATAAAGAAGCGCTTGCTGGAAGGCAACCCAGCCATGGGGCATCAATCCTCTAAGCATTTTGCCCTATTTTTATTTTTATTTGTTTATATAAAGTTCATTGATAACAAGGTAAAGAATCAATTGCATAAGCTCACAGGGTTACAGAAGGATTCTGCACACAAAACAGAGAAAAAGAGCTCACTAGCAAGAAAACGCCAGTAAAAGTCTGTTTTGGGCGTTCAACGCCCAACAGAAGCATCCACTGGGCGTTGAACGCCAGTGAGGATAGCCATCTGGGTGTTAAACGCCAGAAAGAAGCTCTTTCTGGGCGTTTAACGCCAGATTTACAGCATTCTGGGCGTTCGGAAAAACGCCCAGTAACAAAGGATTTCCTGGCGTTCAACGCCAGAAAGAAGCAGCAGTTGGGCGTTGAACGCCCAGGAGAGGCAGCATTTGGGCGTTGAATGTCCAAAACATGCAGCGTTGGGCGTTCAAACACCAGGATGGTGGGAAGGAGGTAAATTCAATTTTTTCTTCATATTTTTCATTTTAATTTTGATTTTCATGCTTCAATTCATGATTTCTTACATAAACATGTTAAGAACCCTGATTTCTAAAATTCCTAATTTCCAAAAACCCTTTTTTAAAAATATCAAATGTATCTTAATCCATAAGCACCAACCCTTTTTATCCAATTCAACTCTTTTTCAAAATTTTCAAAACAAATCCATCTCTTTTCACTCAAAAATCTTTTCAACTAATTAATATCTTTTTCAAATCCCCACATTATCTTTTTCAAAATTTAGATTTATCTTTTTCAAAAATCTTTTATATCTTTTCAATTTTAAACTATATCATCTCTTATCATATCTTCTATCCTATCTTTTCTAAATCAATTTTTTTATCATATCTCTTCTAAATTTTCGAACCCACCCCCTCCCTTTAAATATGGGTTCGGCCTCCCTCCCCTTCCATCAACAATTACACCTAGCTCTCCTTCTATCCCTCTCCTTTCTTTTCTTTTGCTTGAGGACAAGCAAACCTCTAAGTTTGGTGTGTTTATTCGTGATCACTAAGATCATGGCTCCTAAGGAAAAACAACCCACTTCAAAAGGCAAGAAAGAGAGTGTTCCAAAACCACTTTGGAATCAAGGGAAGTTCTTATCTAAAGAACATTCAGACCATTATTATAAAATAATGGGTCTAAGATCAGTGATCCCGGAAGTTAGATTCGATCTGAAAGAAGACGAATATCTGGAGATCCAGGAGCAAATTCGAATCAGGAACTGGGAGGTCCTAGCTAATCCTGAAACGAAAGTGGGAAGGAATATGGTCCAGGAGTTCTATGCTAATATGTGGCAGACAGACAAGCAAAAACTATCTGGAACTGCTTTCTATGAATATCGAACCGTGGTCAGAGAAAAGATTGTTCATACCAACCCCAACAAGATCAGGGAGATCTTAAAACTACCTCAACTGAAAGATGATCCAGACTCTTTCAACAGAAGAATGATGAGAACAGACAAGGGCCTGGATAAGATTCTAGAGGATATATGTATCCCTGGAGCCAGGTGGACCACCAGCACAAAGGGTGTCCCAAATCAACTCAAAAGAGAAGATCTCAAACAAGTCGCCAGAGGATGGCTGGACTTCATTGGGCATTCTCTGCTGCCCACCAGCAACCGTTCTGAAGTCACTGTTAAAAGAGCAGTGATGATCCATTGCATCATGATGGGAAAAGAAATGGAAGTTCATCAACTGATTTCAACTGAATTCTACAAAATTGCTAATAAAAATTCTAAAGAGGCCAGGTTGGCTTACCCAAGCTTGATTTCTCTGCTCTGCAAGGACGCTAGAGTAAGGATGGGAATAAATGAGTATATCTCAATTGAGAAACCAATCACCAAAGCATCAATGGAAAAACAACAAGCACAGGATGACCCCATCAAGAAGAAAACACAGGAATTTCTCCCAGAAATCCCTCAATCTGAATATTGGGAGTATCTTGAAACATCAGTTACCAAGATGCAAGAAGCTATGTAACAAATAATAAAGGAACAGAAGGAAGAAAGTCAAATTCTTTGCTATTTGATTAAAGAACAGGAAGAGCAAGGGCGTGACTTGAGGGAATTGAAGCGCCAGAAGTTATCTCTTGAAGGACCAAGCACCCCACAGATCCGAGGAACATCCACTTCCCAGAACAAAGGTTGTTAAATTCCAATTTCTGCTTTAACTCTGTGATAGTTGTCGTTATAAGAGTTTACCTTAGGAGTCATATAGTAGTAATTAGTGTCTATTTTGATTTTACCTCCAATTAAGTTATAGTCTATTTTTCTCATTATCAGCAAACATGAATAAAATAGTAGATCTTTTGAATAAGAGGCAATAAAATTCGAGTTCTTAATAAGAAAAATTCTAATTAGTAACATGTGGTGGCAATGCTTTCTGCCTTCTGAATGAATGCTTGAACAGTGCATATGTCTTTTGAATTTGTTGTTTAAGACTGTTAAATATGTTGGCTCTTGAAAGAATGATGAACATGAGACATGTTGTTGATAATCTGAAAAATCATAAAAATGATTCTTGAAGCAAGAAAAAGCAGCAAAGAACAAAGCTTGCAGAAAAAAAAAAGAGAGAAAGAGAAAGCAAGCAGAAAAAGCCAAAGCTCTTAAAACCAAAAGGCAAGGGTAATAGAAAGGATCCCAAGGCTTTGAGCATCAGTGGATAGGAGGGTCTAAAGGAATAAAATCCTGGCCTAAGCGGCTAAACCAAGCTGTCCCTAGCCATGTGCTTGTGGCGTGAAGGTGTCAAGTGAAAACTTGAGACTGAGCGGTTAAAATCAAGGTCCAAAGCAAAAAGAAGAGTGTGCTTAAGAACCCTGGACACCTCTAATTGGGGACTTTAGCAAAGCTGAGTCACAATCTAAAAGGGTTCACCCAATTATGTGTCTGTGGCATGTATGTATCCGGTGGTAATACTGGAAAACAAAGTGCTTAGGGCCACGGCCAAGACTCATAAAGTAGCTGTGTTCAAGAATCATCATACTGAAATAGGAGAATCAATAACACTATCTGAATTCTAAGTTTCTATAGATGCCAATCACTCTGAGCTTCAATGGATAAAGTGAGATGCCAAAACTGTTCGGAAGGAAAAAGCTACTAGTCCCGCTCATTTAATTAGAATCTGAACTTCACTCAAAAACTCTGAGATATTATTGCTTCTTGACTTATTAGTCTTCTATTTTATTTTTCTAGTTGCTTGAGGACAAGCAACAGTTCAAGTTTGGTGTTGTGATGAGCGGATATTTTATACGCTTTTTGGGGTTAATTTCATATAGATTTTAGTATGTTTTAGTTGGTTTTTAGTTTATTTTCATTAGTTTCTAGGAAAAATTCATATTTCTGGACTTTACTATGAGTTTGTGTGTTTTTCTATAATTTCAGATATTTTCTGGCTGAAATTGAGGGAGCTGAGCAAAAATCTGATTCAGGCTGAAAAAGGACTGCTGATGCTGTTGGATTCTGACCTCCCTGCACTCAAAATGGATTTTCTGGAGCTACAGGACTCCAAATGGCATGCTTCCAATTGCGTTGGAAAGTAGACATCCAGAGCTTTTCAGCAATATATAATAGTCCATACTTTGCTCAAGGAGAGACGTAAACTGGCGTTCAATGTCAGTTCTCTGCCCAATTCTGGCGTCCAGCGCCAGAAACAAGTTGCAAGTTGGAGTTCAACGCCAGAAAAGGATCCAAAGCTGGCGTTGAATGCCCAAAACAGCCCCAGGCACGTGAAAGCTTTAGTCTCAGCCCCAGCACACACCAAGTGGGCCCCAGAAGTGGATTTCTGCACTATCTGTTATAGTTTACTCATTTTTTGTAAACCTAGGTTACTAGTTTAAGTATTTAAACAACTTTTAGAGATCTATTTTGTATCTCATGACATTTTTAGATCAAAACTTTATACTCTTTAACGGCATGAGTCTCTAAACTCCATTGTTGGGGGTGAGGAGCTCTGCTGTGTCTCGATGAATTAATGCAAGTATTTCTGTTTTCCATTCAAACATGCGTGTTCATATCTAAGATATCCATTCGTGCCTAACTATGGAGAAGGTGATGATCAGTGACACTCATCACCTTCCTCAATCCATGAACGTGTGTCTGACAATCACTTCCGTTCTACATCAGATTGAATGAATATCTCTTAGATTCCCTAACCAGAATCTCCGTGGTATAAGCTAGATTGATGGCGGCATTCATGAGAATCCGGAAAGTCTAAACCTTGTCTGTGGTATTCCGAGTAGGATTCTGGGATTGGATGGCTGTGACGAACTTCAAACTCGCGAGTGCTGGGCGTAGTGACAGACGCAAAAGGATAGTAAATCCTATTCCAGTACGACTGAGAACCTACAGATGATTAGCCGTGCGGTGACAGCACACCTGGACCCTTTTCACTGGAAGGATGGATAGTAGCTATTGACAACGGTGATCCACCTACACACAGCTTGCCATAGGAGGACGTGCGTGCATGAATCAGAGGACAGAGGAAAGCAGAGATTCTGAAGACAAAGCATCTCCAAAACTCCAACATATTATCCATTACAGCATAACAAGTAACCTTTAATCCATGCTCTCTTGTTTATTCACAACTCAACTGATAAATATAATTGACTTCCTGACTAAGAATTGCAAGATAACCATAGATTGCTTCAAACCAACAATCTCCGTGGGATTCGACCCTTACTCACGTAAGGTATTACTTGGACGACCCAGTGCACTTGCTGGTTAGTGGTACGAGTGTGAAAAGTGTGATTCACAATTCGTGCACCAGATACCACAACCCAAGATCAGATGTGCCTTTTATGTACCTAATGATCCTTTTTACAGCTGAAAGATGTGATTCCTTAGGTTGAGATTGAAAATGAGAACAGACACCCACACTTTGAACTATGTCCGGTCTAAAGGATGTGAGATACATGAGAGATCCAATCATTCCTCTATACTTAGTTTCATCAACATCTTTCTGACGGTCACCCAAGGGTGTATTGGTAAAGATTCTCTTCAATAAAACCGCGTTGCAAGTATAGCTCTACCAACAACAATCCTCGGGGGTCAAATTTAGAAGAGGGATTTGGTTGTCACAAGTTCAACCCCAATAGAAATAACCGAAGTATTCAAACCTCGGGTCATCTCACAAGGAATGGGCAAACATGTCCTTCAACATTGGTTAGAAATCCGGGGTTGTGAGTTATGAGCATGAAAATAAATGGAAATCTTAACAAGCAAGAAATCTCAAAATGCGTCAACTAGTTCAATTGACTAAGCAAAACATGAGCAACTTTAATGAATAAACAACATTCCACTTAATTCTATTATGAACCAAACAAGTAACTACAACTAAAGCAATTGGTTGAGGAAATTGGTTTTCAAATATGAATAATAAAAGCAACTCTTGGCTAGGCTTGGGAATTGGGGTCACCATCCTTGTCTAACAACTATACCTTGAAAATTATGAGGAAGCAAGCTCATTAAGTCTACTCTCAAAGTCTTAAGTATGTGATATCTACTCCTAGACTTGAAGTACGTCAAATGGCTCTGATCACATCAACCCATAAGTTCCAACCTACCTACTAATTAGATTAGTAGTGGGTTGGCGTCAATGAGTATCAAATTAACCACCTAGGGCTCCCAAATCATCAAATCTATTAGACCCAATGACTCAGGTTTACCCAATTCCCTTGACCTAGGCCAAGAGTGAAAAAGACTACTCCATAATCAAAGTAAACAATTCATCAAACACTTGGTAAGCATTAACAAAAGACATGTTCAAAATGACAATTAAATTGAAATCCACAAGTACCCACTAACAATTATCAACATATGATCATCCAAACAACAAAGCTAAACATAGAAATCATCAATGTAACATTAACAAGTCAAGATTCATAACATTCATGAAATGGGTATAAAATGATAATTGACAAGAATTCATAAACTATCATAAGATATAAGCAAAATTGTAACAGGGAATTCAAATTGAACAATTAAAACTAGTAATTAACAAGATTCAAGTCACAAATCAACAAAGAGAAATCAAATTAAAACTAGATCTAGAGAGGAACAAGGGTTTCTCCCCCTAGAATACTAAAAAGAACCAAAAACTAGCTACAATTATGTCCTTGTGTCAAATGAGTGATCCCCCCTTCTTCCTTAGCATCCTTGGGTCCTTTCCTGTGCAGAAACAGCTTGAAATTGGGCCTAATGAGCCTCAGAAAACGCCAGGCGCGATTTCCTTTAATGAGGTCACGTGCAGCTTCTCACGCGTGCGCCCCATGCGTGCGTGTGCGCCGATTGTTTTTGCGATCCACGCGTACACGCCAAGTGCGCATGCGCGTCGATAGAAATTTTCTGATCCGCGCGGATGCGTCTATTCTTACGCGCCGCTTCCAGCCAATCTAGTCCACGCATGCGCGTGGAGTGCGCGAGCGCGCCGATGCTACTTTTCCCAAGATTTCAATTCTTCATGTTCCTCCCTTTTTGTACATGCTTTCTCCCTCTCTTCTAAGTCATTCCTATCCTATAATTCCTGAAATTACTCAACAAATACATCACGGCATCGAATGGCAATAGAAGAGAATTAAAATATGGCCATTTTAAGGCAAAATAAGCATGTTTTCCATCATGGAGCAATATTGGAAAGTGAACACAAAACCATGCATTTCTTGTGAATAAGTGTGAGAAATGTTGATAAAATTCCCCAAAATAAGCACAAGATAAACCATAAAATCGGGTTTTATCACTTTCCCATTTTCATCCTTGTCTAGTTTGGCATTTGGATGCATATGAGTACCCATTGATTTAGAATTTTCTAAACCAAATTTTTTCACCAAGTCCTTGGCATATTTACCTTGGTGAACAAAAATACCACTAGGAGTTTGTTTGATTTGAAGTCCAAGGAAGAATGTTAGTTCTCCCATTATGCTCATATCAAACTCACTAGTCATTAGTTTTCCAAACTCTTCACACAAGGTTTTACTTGCCGAACCAAACACAATGTCATCCACATATACTTGGACAAGCAAGAAATGATCGTTAGATTCTTTAATGAATAGAGTAGTATCCATAGTACCCTTTTGAAAATTATTTTGCAACAAGAAGCCACTAAGCCTTTCATACTAAGCTTTAGGAACTTGTCTCAAATCATAAAGAGCTTTTGCAAGTTTAAAGACATGATTTGGAAAAAACTTTGTTTTCAAAACTGGGGAGTTGAGCTACATATATTTCTCTATCAATAAAGCCATTCAAAAATGCACATTTAACATCCATTTGAAAGAGTTTGAAGCCTTTATGGGCAGCATATGCAAGCAATAATCTTATTGTTTCCATTCTAGCTATCGGAGCAAATAACTCATCAAAGTCAATACCCTCTTCTTGATCGTAACCTTGGGCCACTAATCTAGCCTTGTTACCAACCACATTACCATCCTCACCCAATTTATTTCTAAAGATCCACTTGGTACCAATTACCTTCTTACCATTTGGGAGAGGTACAAGAGTCCAAACTTCATTCTTTTCAAATTGGCTTAACTCTTCTTCCATAGCTTTCACCCAAGAGGAATCTTCAAGTGCTTCTTTCACATTTTGTGGCTCCAGTTGGGATAAAAAAGCAAAGTTGTTGTCATAGGCTTTCTTTTTGATTGATGATCTTATGGTAACTCCATGTGAAAGATCTCCAATAATAAACTCCTGAGGATAGTTCTTCAAAAATTTTCACTCTCTAGGTTTATGTGAAGGATTTTCAGATTTGTTTTGACTAGTTTCATCAATACTCATTAATCCATAATCTCCTGCTTCATCAGGAGACACGACCAGATTATCTCCTGAATTCTGATCTACAGAGATAGAGACAGCATTCTCCACTGATGGTGCAGGTTTATCATTTCCTTGAATCTCTTTTAAATTCAGCTCAGTTTCAGTTCCTGTATCATCCTCTACTTTACCTATGGCCACTATCTTTCCTTTACCATTATCACCGAAAGTTACGAAACCTTCATCATACTTGTCTAGCTTGATGAAGAATTTAGAATTTTTGGTGATATGCCTAGAGCATCCGCTGTCCAAGTACCACATGTTGTCCTTCCTTTTGGATGCTAGGCAAAACTGCGAAAAATTCTTAAGTGACCTTAGGTATCCAAATCCTTTTGAATCCTTTGATGTTAAACCATCTCCTTTGGCCAAGACCATTGTAGTTACCAACTATTTTGTAAACTTTATCACCAATTATTTTTTCGGTTATGAAATATTGAAGGTGAGTTCTATGGTGCCTTTGTTATGGTGCCTAAATTGCCTAACTTCCCTTTTAAAGTAAAAAATAAAATGTTTAAAGTAAAATGTAAATCATGTAAAATTTATTAAATATTATTTACTTACCTTTTTTAGTAACTTAGGTACAAAGTAATAGGCACCATAGCATTCACCAACATTGAATAGGAAAATGTCCATCTTGATTGCATAAATGACAAAATCTTTTAGGTTGCTGTTTTTCCAGATCAGTTGGATTTTGAAACCTTATATCATCTGAAGTAGAAGCCATATTTGCAAATGGTGATTTTTTAAAAATAGTTTCAGATTTTTCATAAAAACCCAAACCAACCTTTTCAAAAAGAGGGTTTAGAACTCTGAGGCAAACTTAGCTAGATCTTTCTTCAAGCTTTTAACCTCTTTATGCAACCTATCATTTTCTTCAAAATAGTTTAAATATGCAATCACTGAATGCTGTTTCTCACAATGACTAATTTCAACCTTAAGCCGTTTGTTTTCTTCAACAAGATCCATAGTGGTTTATGCTTCTCTTAGTTTATCTTTGAGAAAAGAATTTTCAACCTTTAGGATGTCATTTGCCGTTTCAAGATCATGGCATTGATTAAGAAAATTTCTCAATTTTTCAGTGAGGTGATATATCATAAGATGAAGGTCTTCAGTAGAAGGTTCAATAAAAATTTTCTCATTAGTATGATTGGCCATTAGGCAGACTTGCGAGTTGTCTTCTGAATTTTCATCATCGTCTGAATCGTTTTCCAGATCTTCCCAAGAGGCTAGTAGCCCCTTCTTCTTGTCTTTTCTGGTCTTATCTTCCTTCTTCAGTTTAGGACAGTCAAACTTGTAGTGACCAGTTTCTTTGTAGTTGTGGCAGATAACTTTGCTTAAGTCCCTTTTTGGTCTTCTTGAACTGCCTCCTTTGCTTTTTTCTTTTAGCTTCATCATTTTCCTGAATTTCTTAGCAAAAAGAACAAACTCATTATCACTGGATTCATCATCCAGGAATTCAGTGAATGATTTGAGAGCAATTCCTTTCTTTTATGTGTCATTTTTCAAATAAGTGGTTTCAAAAGCAAGTAATTTTTCTCTCAATTCATCATATGTCATTTAATCAATACCGCTACTTTCAGCTATGACTATAGCCTTAGTTTCCTACTCTTTAGTGAGGCTTCTCAGAATTTTTCTCACTAGCACAGGTTCAGGCTGAGTGATCCCCGTAGCATCTAAGCCATTGATGATGACGGTGAATCTTTCAAATATTTTGTCAATGGATTCTCCTTCCTTCATAGAGAACATTTTGTACTATTTGCACAATATGTCTATTTTGGTCTGCTTAACTTGAACAGTCCCTTCATGGGTGACTTGGAGCTTGTCCCAGATATCCCTTGTTATTTTGCACCTTGATACCTTTCGATATTCTTCAAAGCTGATAGCATAGTTAAGCATGTTGATAGCTTTAGCATTGAGCTCTATCTTCTTCTTGTCATCGTTATTCCATTCGACTTCTGTCTTGGGAGTGACAACTCCATTAGCACCAGTTTTGGTGAAACCTGAGGACCATTCATAATGATTTTCCATATTTTGTAGTCCACGATTGAACAAAGATCTTCAGTCTTTCCTTCCAGTAGCTGGAGTTCTTTCCATTGAAGAATGGAGGTATGTTGTTGGATTGTCCTTTTGTCAGAGTATAGGCCACCACATTGGAACCATTGTTGCTAGCCATCAGGATCTTTCTTCCAAGATGTAAAGCTTGATCTCTTTGAGACCAAGCTCTGATACCAATTGATGGTTATCAGTGGCTAAGAGAACGGAGGGTTGAATCTTGGTCTCCTTTGCTTCTGAATATCACTTTTGATTTATCAAAAGACCTTATGAGATATTTTTACTTTTTTCTCCTATCGAGGTAAGAGACTCCCCTTTCTGTCTCCTGAATTTACAAAAATAGAAATGGAGTAGAGAAGAAAGAGTGACACACACATGTATCCTAGTTCAGCTACTCAGTGCAATGTAGCCTACATCTAGTCTCCATCACAATTATGATGGAATTTCACTATCTTTTTCACCAGATTACAAACACTAATAATTCTCTAGGATCTACCCAATCCTATTTGGGACAAATCTAGATTCTAACCCAATCTGAATTTGAGTAGGACTCAACCTAGCTTTCAACAGTAAAGTGCTAATCCAACTTGCAAGGAAATCCCTACAGGATCAAGATACAAAACAGAAAGATGTACAAAGAAAAACTGAAACATCTTATGGCTTTTTTCTCCTAGTTTAAATCACTGCCTTTTACCTCTCATTGGCTTTTTCTTACAAACTTCACCATGTTTGCCTTTTTTTAATGAGACTCAGAGAGACTAAACTAAGAAAAAGAGATACAATATGTAAGCCATGTAGGAGAAGAACTCAGAACAGCTTAGGTAGCTATGAGAACCGAACTTAGTGCTTCGTTCTACTCTCTTATCTTCAACCCTTGGCCATTCACCCTTATTATAGAAAAGTGAAGTTTCCAAGGTTGAATCAAGTTCAAACCCAATGCTGTCTTCTTCTTCAATCCTTAGAGCTTGCAGTGGCTTGGTCAAAGGAGAGAGAGAGCTTCGATTCTGTTGCATGCAACCTACCCATTCTCTCTCAACCTTTTTCTTCAAGTTCCTTCAATCTTGACCGTGGATTGTTTCTTTGGCCCCAAGTTTGGATTTGGACCCTGGATGAACTTCTAATCAGATTTGACTTTATTTTCTCCATAGTTGGTTGATCTGTGCTTGAGGCATGGTATATTTCTTCACGGTTCCTTGGTGTAGCACAAATGGGGAAAGAAGTCTTTTGACGTTCTCTGACCGAATGAGAAGAGCTTCTTGGTTGTAGCCCTTCCTCTTGTTTAGATTTGGAAACCACCTTTTTGTTCTTCACCACAACCTAGCTTCTGTAGTTTCCATTTCCTTCTTTCTTCCTTGTTGAGTGAGTGACGTGACCGATGAGAAAGAGAGAGGACAGAGAAGAGAGAGTTTAGCTTTCGGTGGAAGCTCGATGAAATTAAAATGAATTGTTCTTGGGATTCAAGTTTCCGTGAGTTAGGCTTAGGTGACTTAACTGAATGGGCTTGGATCTTCTCTTTGGGCCTTTTTAGTTTTCTTTCTTCCTCAAGGTTCAGTTATTTCCTTTTTGGTTCAAATAGTTGTTATGGCTGTATTGGTGTTGAGCAAGATTTGTAGATGTGGCCTTGCTTATTTGTTCTTTGGGCCTAGTTAATTGATTTATTTTCCTGCACATTAAATCAAACATATTACACAAACAATTGATAACTACCTAATAATATTTGTTCATAACTTTAATCAAATATTAGTTTTTCAAATTCAACATGTCAGTTATCTAGCCAACCCGACATGTCCAGCTGCTAAACCCTGGACAGTCCCTCGTGCACACATCTCCAAGAGTCTATGCATAGCTTTTTCTCAAATATAAATAAATTCATCTCATTAGGGGAATTTTCAGTGAGTTAAAATTTCTGGCCACATCTTGCAACTTAGGGTCAACAGAGTATCGAGTCTCAACCTAGAGCACGTGGTGGCAAGCCACTGCATCTACCCAGGAAAACTCGTATCTCAGATAATTTGAAGTGCATAAGCCACATATCAATCACATTCATTCATATTCGTACATATTCATTCATATTTATCTCATTATTGCCATATTCACCATATATATACTGCACTTCAGCACCTCTCATACATAATTCTTCATATCTCAAGCTTTTTTTACTTCCAAGTTACCACCCTCTCCTCTCTTTATTTCAACACTCAACATACAACTAAGGTTTACGAACTAAAAGAGTAAAAATAGAGTTTTAGAGGTTCCAAATTGTGCTTTAAAACCATAAAATTCACTTTGCTGAAAACAGGGGCTTTGCGTATGTGTGGATAGTCTCACGTACGCGGGGGTGTGTTTTGCATTGCTCGCGTACGCATACCCTGCTCGCGTATGTGAGACACTAAACCCGAAGGGAATGGCCGTGTCGTGTACAGATGGTCGCGTACGCAAATTCTGCAGGGTGGAAAATTGGCTAAGTGCTGCAGAATTTCAGTTTTACACAATAAACTTTCGACGCGCATAACTTCTTTGTTTTAAAACATTTTTCCTTCATTCTTCAAACGGTATAAACTCCTCGGACCCAATTTTCATTCAAGATAGGTTTGACAAAAATTGGGGGTCTAGAAGTCGAGTTATGGCTCACCGAAGTTCAGTCAAAATCAACTTTTCATAAAAATTTCACAAGAAGTCTAAACCTCAATTTTCATAACATATCAATTCCAACCATGTTTAAAACTTACCAAACCATATCAAACCAAGTCCCAATATTCTCCAATACACCAATTCTACTCCATATCACAAAAATTTCACCAATTTCACAAATATAATCACTCCCACACAATAATTCATTTCTAACAACCATATAATCCATATCAACAACTCATACATATATATATATATATATATATATATATATATATATATACCTCATCAACATCATCAACTTTGTCATGCCAAATAATAACCAACTCAACCATTCTACATTCCATTCAACACAATATACAATAATACATGGTTCAACCTATCCTGAGTCATCTAGCCTAAGTTTTTACAACATATTATATTTTAGTTACAGGAAACTGAAACCATACCTTGGCTGATTCCTTGTAACGCATGGAACACCTCAAAATTCAACATTTTCCAAGCTTCTAAGATTTCAAAACCTCACCAAAAGGCCTTCTAAATACCAAAGTTCAATCCAAGCCCCAGATATCTCAATCTTTACTCCAACCACAATGAATGTCCAATCTATGATCACAATTACCACCATAATTAATATATAGTTCACTAATTCATCATCTATACCAAGGGTTTGAGGGTGTTTACGTTACCCACATCTCAAGTGAGCTAAACCCGACAATACTCGCAAGTTAATTCGAACCTAAACCCTGAAATCAAACAAAATTCAACATTATTACACATTGAATTTCAAAATTTGGGGAGAATTGAACTGAAACTAAAAAGTGGATTCCATACCTAATCAAGGACCGGGGTTTGTAGAGCTCAATGCTGTGGTCGGGTGGCTACAAACGGTGCGGTGATTGGAGCTCCGGATCAAAAGTTATTTGGATTTGAATTTAATCAAGGGTTTATGTTTCTTTGGGAATGTTTTTCTCTTTGCTTAAGTGTTTCAGCGTGTTTTCTGAATGAAGAAGGAAGGTGGGGTTTTCTTCAAGTGTATTGGGCTGAGTGGGTTGGGCCTTGGGCCCAATACGGGCCCAGTTCGCTCGGTTCGGCTCGTTCAACCCAATTTTGGGCCAAATTCTTTAAAATTAGTGTCAAAATTATTATTTCAATTAGCTCTATCTCACTAAACTATAAAAATTTAATTTTTCTAATTTCCTTGAATAAATATTAATTTATGAGTTAATTATTTATTAATTATTCGAGTTTTACACTCGAGTCATAAGTCGATGATAATAAGGTGGTACGACTCAAGGTGGATTTATAGTACATATAAGTATATATAATTGAATGGAATTATTAAACGAGAAACCTAAAAAGGAGTAAAATAAAATCGCGAATCGGGAACACTCACGTATCAATGAAAAAGAAAGATAAGACGTGTTCGGAAAGAAATATAAAGTAAAGAATTAAGGAATAACAAAATAAAGATAGGATATATATATATATATAAGCATAAGTAAATAACCAGTAGTCGCTACCTACGATGTTTCGGCCAGCTAGGGTAATAGTAATAAAATCAATTTGGCAACAGAGTTTTCCTATCTCTCCCAAAATATACATCAAGGCCTCTATAGGCAAGTTCCAAAAGAAATAAATACATACATAAATGTTTTTTAAAATAAGTATGGAGAGATTCTAAACAAAATATAAACAGAAACTAATGATCTTCACTATCTCTCAAATGAATCACGGCTCACTGATGAGCACCTGGACCTGCATATGAAAAATAAGAGATATATATGGAATGAGAACCTTCGACCCATGAGTTCCCAGTATGGTAAAAGTGTCAAATAGATACTGCATAAGGTAACACGAACTCACTAAGCAATCTTAAACTTCTTACCTCATCATATTCATCCTAAGTTCTCAATAATCCATAACTTGGCAACTATCATAAGGGGATTCTAATTCTAACTCAACATTTTTCATACTTTTTCCACTCTGTATTTTTGATATTTTGCTCTTTATGTATATCTATTTTTACTTTTTTTTTCCTATCCAATTATCTGTTTACATGAGCGCATTGCTTGTCTTTTTGTGACTTTGGCTTAAGCTTTCCTTCAAGGCTCCTCAATTATGAATTTCTTTCAACTATTACTATGTATATATTTTATTTTAGAGGTTGTAATACCTCACCACCTATGTTTTATGGCTTAAATGTAAAGTTCTATGTAGTAGGATGTTACAAAACTCAAGCTAGAGCTCCCTCCAAACACAAGAATCACCAAGTTCCATGAACACACAAGTCAAAAATATTATTTTCATACCAAAATAGAAACTGGAGATTGGTAAGGGAAAGGCTTACCAAAATTCTTAGATGAAATTGAAGAGCTCAACAAGAGCTTTGATGCACCACTATTTCGTGGTATATTTTGTACTTAATTGAGTGGATTTTATCCACTAAACTCACACTTATTCATATAACTCGCATGTTTTACATTTTCCTTCCTAATTCTGTGCTATGATTGAAAACATGCTTCTTTGGCCTTAGATTACTAATTTTAATTCTCTCTTATTACCATTCGATGCTGTGATATGTGTGTTAAGTGTTTTCAGGATTTATAGGGCAAGAATGGCTTAGAGGATGGAAAAGAAGCAAGCAAAAGTGGAAGGAATACAAGAAATTGAAGGAATCGCTGAGTTGTCAAGCCTGACATCTTTGTACTAAATCGATCATAACATGAGCTACAGAGGTCCAAATGAGGCGGTTCCAGTTGCGTTGGAAAACTAACATCCGGGGCTTCGAAATGATATATAATTTACCACAGTTGCCATGCTGTTAGGCAATGCACACGCGTGGATCATGTGAACGTGTGACCTTGCAAAAGTTCAATCGACGCGTATGCGTGGGTGACGCGTACGCGTGACATGCGCCACATGCAAAAATCACAGAAAACGCTGGGGGCAATTTTGGGTTGGTTTTGGACCCAGTTTTTGGCCCAGAAAATACAGATTAGAGGCTGCAGAGTGGGGGAATCAATGAGAGAATTCATTCATTTCACACAACATTCATTCACACAATTTTTAGGTTTTAGATGTAGTTTTCTAGAGAGAGAGGCTCTCTCCTCTCTCTAAGTTTTAGGATTTTTTAGCTTTAATTCTTCTTAAATTTAGATTTCTACTTTACTTCAATTTAGTTTCTCTTCTACTTTTATTTGTTCTAGTACTTTAGTTTATCTATTTCTCTTGTTGATCTCTTTATGTTGCTATTTTAGTTTATGAATTCTCATGTTAGATTTGATTTCCCTTTTAATATAATTTGAGGTATTTTATATTTATGACTGCTTTCTTCAATTTATGTTATTGATGCTTGCAATTGGTTGTTTGAATTTTATTATCTCATATTGTTTTTCTATGCTTTTATGTTGCGCCTTCCAAGTGTTTGATAAAATGCTTGGGAGAGTTTTAAGTTAGATTTTTATATCCTTGGCTTTGGTTGAGTAATTAGAGACTCTTGAGTTATCAAACTCCTTTGTTGATTGATAATTGAAAGTTTCTAGTTGATTTGGATCCCTCTAAAGCTAGTCTTTCCTTAGGAGTTGACTAGGGCTTGGGGAATCAAATTCATCCACTTAACTTTCCTTCATAGTTAGAGGTTAACTAAGTGGGAGCAATGGACAATTGATGTCACGATTGATAAGGATAACTAGGATATGATGTCTAGTTCTCATACCTTGCCAAGAGCTTTATTAGCTGTTAGTTTAATTCTTGTAATTTACTTTTCTTGTTCCTTATTCAAAACCCCAAAAAGATACTTTTCCATAACCAATAATAACTACACCTCCCTGCAATTCCTTGAGAGACGACCCGAGGTTTAAATACTTCGGTTATTATTTTTATAGGGGTTTGTTACTTGTGACAACCAAATTTTTGTATGAAAAGATTCTTTGTTGGTTTAGAAACTATACTAGCAACGAGAATTTATTGTGAAATTCTTTACTAGCAAAAATCCGTTCATCAAAATGGCGCCGTTGCCGGGGATTTGCAAACGTGTGTCTTATTATTGGTTATTGTGAATATTGTGAATAATTTTACTTTTTCGTTTCTTTGTTAGTGTTTCTAGTTTTAGGAGTTTATTTTCGTTAATTCTTATTAGTTTTTATTTTTACTTGCTACTATGAACTCTCATCCCTTTGGCTACGAGTTTGGTTCAAATTATGTTGTAGGGAATGGAAGCTATAATGAGAACATGCATCAAGGTCGAAACAATTAAAGATGGGAGGAGCCACAAGGATTTGATCAACCCTCTTGGCAACAACCTCCTCCAATGTACCATGGGCAATGACCATTCTACGATACATCCCAAGACAATAGTTATGGTGGACCTTTTCGTGACAACCAACCTCCACCAAATTACTATGGTCAAGAGCCATTCCAGGGTCCGTACCAAGACGATGAATATGGTAGACCCCCTTGTAGTTACCAACAAGCCCCACCATATGCTTATGACTGCCCTCCTCAACATAGGTTTGAACCATCGTACTCACAAGCCCCCTACTACCAAACACCCTCATATGATTCTAACCCTTATCCACTATACCAACCACCTTATGAGCCATATGAACCATATATAGAACCACCCCAAATCCAACCCAATTATTTCCAAGAACCACCTCCTCCATATACACCATATCCATATCCATCAATCCAAGAGCCATATGATCATAATCATGTTATTCAAACGGGACAAGAGTCAAGGTATCATCTCAAGGAAATACTGGATCGATTTCAAGCAACCCTTCATCAATTGGATCAAGTGGGAAACCGGAAAGCACACGAAGATCTCATGGCTAAAGAATCTCAACTTGAGAACAAGGAATTGAAGTGTGTTGTGCAACAAGTGGAAAAGATGGAGAGTGTTAAACTACCACACCCTTATTATGATGAACCACCCTCATATCATGAACATTTTCTCCCTGGTAATGAATCCTCATATCCACTCTAATCTCCAATGAATGACACTCTAAGTGTTCTTCTTCAAGAGCAAAGAGAGATGCAAAGGACAACACAAGAGTTCATAGCTACCTTGACCGAGGTAGTAGGTAATTTAGCCTCTCTGCACTTCGATACTCAAAGTACTCCCATGGCTACATGTGGAGAATCAATAGAAGAGCGTAGCATGAAGGAGACACTAAAAACTCCGGTGGAAAGTGAAAAATATGACTTTGTATTGGAACGAGTGGAGGACGCCATGATAGTTGAAGAGGAAGAAGTGGTTGAAGACTTAGGAGATGCTGAATCTCCATGGGAATCTAGAGTTGTAGAGTATTCCTCCAAGAAGATTGAAGTTGATGTCAAGAAGGCTAGTGCACAACCTCCATGGCATATTCCTTATGAAGACTTGGATGGGATAGATCAAGAAGCAAGTTCCCTTGGTGATGCGGATCATGAATCAAGTCCTCCTAGTGATGAATCTACATCCACAAATGAACCCCTTGATTATGAAGAACCTTTTCTGATTGAGTCTGAGAATGATGTGGAAGCGAAACTCCTTCGGAAAGGGTAGACGGGAGTTGAGTACGCTTTGTCAAGAACGTTGGAGACTTCTCCACCTAGGTGGCCATCTACTCTTTCATTTGAGTGGGTAAGACTTATCTCTATTCACTTTACAGTCCCATTTGAATATGGTATTCTTGAAACGAATGGCCAACTTAGGAGGCTTTGTGGCATTAAGCGTAAGAGAAGGATGTTTAATGGTTGGAGTTACAAATCAAGGCTCATCAAAGTTGATACTTCAAGAGCTAGATGCAAGGGTGGGACTCGTGAACATTTGGTTGGATCTAAAAGAAGAGTTTGGTATTGCATAGAGAATTCAGACTGTCCGTCACCCAGTTGGAACAATGGTGATCCACTTCAAGACCGGTGTAGAAACAAGATTTGGGATCCGGGAATACATGAGGATCAATTTTGTGAGCTCAGAGCTTGAGAAGAACTCCATCAAAGCTTGAGAAATTTACTTGGTATTGATATCACTTATTGGAAGTCCAAGCATTGGTGGCCGTTTCAAGATGAGTTCAAGCACAAGCCACCATGACAAGGAGCTCACCAATTGTCCAACTTAAGGACTTTAACAAAAAGTGCTAGGTGGGAGACAACCCACCATGGTATGATCTTTCCTTTTTATTAGTTTTAATTTATTTCTGTCAATCTTAATTTCCAGTTCTGCATCATCATCTGCATTCTGCATAAAAAAAAAAGGGTGTGCGACGCGCACGCGTCATATGTGAAGTTCACACCACCAGGGAATTGACCTGAGAGTTGGGTCGGTGTGGTGCTGGAAGCGTGCCTTGCGCACAAGCAACACCACGCGTATGCGTACCTCACGCGTGCACGTCGCTTGTGCTTTCAGCAATCCACGCGTACATGTCCTTGACGCACACTCGTGGTTAGGAAAATCGGCGCAAATGGGTGTTTGACCCGAGAGTTGTGCTGCCCTCGCGCTGGAACCGTACTAAAGGCACAAATTGACCCACGCGTACGCGTCCCTGACGCGTGCGGATCAGTTTCACAATGTGGCGATCCACGCGTGCGCGTACCTGATGCGCACGCGTCGTGTCTATTTTTGGCCCCCATGCGTTTCAACCCGAGAGTTGTGCGTGCGCGGGGCTACCTTCATGTGATTGGCACAAACCACTATCACGCGTACGCGTCGCATGTGACGCACAATTAAACCCTTAAGCCGCCTAATTTCAGTTCTTCCCTTCCCCAATCCTAATTCTTTTCTCAATTCTAATCCTTTCTCCTTCTCTCCTCCTCCTTTCTTACTTTCTTCTTCTTCATTCCTTTACATTCTCCTCCATATTCTCTTTCATTCTATTTTCCTTATTGCATTTGCATACTTTCATTAATTGCATTTTAATTTTGTTCATGTTTTTATTTTCTTTTCTACGTTTATTATTTTCTCCGTTGGTGTTAAATGTTATTATTCAACTGTTGCATCTTTTCTTACATTATTCTGGTGCTTCATGACTTGTTTTATTCTGATTGGGTAATATTATTCATAGGTCAATGCTAAATTTTTATGACACTTGTATTCCATTTGCATTGATATGCACCTATACTATCTTGCATTATCCATACTCTCTCCTCCCCCCCCCCCTTTGTTACAATTTTTTCACTATTGATATGCCATTTGCTTCTATTATTTTCTCACGTACATGATGTAGCTACTATGTAATTGAGACCTTTATTATTATCTGGCTTTAACCCAACCATATTTTATTTATTTTCTATCTTTGTTTTTGGGTTACTTTTATTCCCTTTTCTCTTCTTTTAGGATGGCCGCCAGGAAGGGAACTGGAAGACGTTTCACTGGGGAAACCGACAAGTCCATCAGCACATTCTATGGAGAAAAGCATCAGTTGGAGCCCCCCATCCACTCGCACATCTTAGCATGCACCGAGGACGGTGCAATCTTTAAGTGTGGGGAGGTCGATACCGATCTCCGTGGGTTAGTTACTTTTCTGTCTCAACACCAATGTTTAAATTTTCTTTGTTAAATTAGTTGTTGCATTTGCATGTTTGATTGCATGCTTGTTTGATTTTGTGGATGTTCTTATACCACTGCTTGGTTAAAGTAATGAGTTTCTTTTTTAAGACCCTTCCTATAGCATTTCACTAATTTAAATTAAAATTTTTTTGTTAAACTTGTTTCAAGATTGTAATTTAAAACTTTTTTGTTAAACTTTACTTCAATTTAGTTTCTCTTCTACTTTTATTTGTTCTAGTACTTTAGTTTATCTATTTCTCTTGTTGATCTCTTTATGTTGCTATTTTAGTTTATGAATTCTCATATTAGATTTGATTTCCCTTTTAATGCAACTTGAGATATTTCATATTTATGACTGCTTTCTTCAATTTATGTTATTGATGCTTGCAATTGGTTATTTGGATTTTATTATCTCTTATTGTTTTTCTATGCTTTTATGTTGTGCCTTCCAAGTGTTTGATAAAATACTTGGGAGGGTTTTAAGTTAGATTTTTATATCCTTGGCTTTGGTTGAGTAATTAGAGACTCTTGAGTTATCAAACTCCTTTGTTGATTGAAAATTGAAAGTTGCTGGTTGATTTGGATCCCTCTAAAGCTAGTGTTTCCTTAAGAGTTGACTAGGGCTTGAGGAATCAAATGGATTTATCCACTTAACTTTCCTTCATAGTTAGAGGTTAACTAAGTGGGAGCAATAGATAATTGATGTCACGATTGATAAGGATAACTAGGATAGGACGTCTAGTTCTCATACCTTGCCAAGAGCTTTATTAGCTGTTAGTTTAATTCTTGCAATTTACTTTTCTTGTTTCTTATTCAAAACTCCAAAAAGATACTTTTTCATAACCAATAATAACTACACCTCCCTGCAATTCTTTGAGAGACGACCCGAGGTTTAAATAGTTTGGTTATTATTTTTATAGGGGTTTGTTACTTGTGACAACCAAATTTTTGTATGAAAGGATTCTTTGTTGGTTTAGAAACTATACTAGCAATGAGAATTTATTGTGAAATTCTTTACTAGCAAAAATCTATTCATCAAGCTTCACGTGGTCGCAAACAGCTCGTCAATCGGAGTTCCAGATTAAAAGTTATGGAGCTTTGAAGATCAAATGGAGTTAGGGTTTCTCTCTTCTTCCTCTCTTCTCCATTTCAGCGTGTTTCTCTCATCCAAAAAGGGGGAGGGGGAGATGTGTTGTTTTGTGTGAAAAGGGAGTTTATATAGCGTGGGCTTGGGCCCACTTGGACCCAGTTCACTTGGTTTGGCCCGTTGGCCCAACTTTAGACCAAAACCTTTAAGATTTGCGTTTTAATATACATTTTAAAATATTTTTACTTTTCTAAATCATAAACTCTAATTTCTTAACCTTATTTATTCATAATTAATTTTTTTCATTCACATTGCCAGACAGATTTAAGCTGATACTGCCGGTTAAATTTTCAGTACGCGTTTTTACGTATTTTTCGCAGAAAAATACATTTTCCCACTCGAAAAAATCCTCCAAATCTAAATATCACATTTAAATTTCCAAATTATGATTCTAAATTTTTTCACCCCGTCAGCCCATATTTAATTAATTATTTATTTAATTTTCGTTTAATCGGAATTTTACATTCACTACCCAGATCGCCCTAAACGCCCGATTTAGGCCTAATTGATTTTGGTTAAATTTTTCTCGACTTCGTTATGACCTAGGTTAGACCTGAAGTCTAGAAATTAGCCCAGTTAAACCATTCATCTAGGTTAAGATCAAGGCTCGGGTTACCTGTCCTAGCCTGATTGACCTAAAAATAGAAAATATACATTATGATGTTTTTATTCTTTTTCTATTAATTAATTCATGTAATAATCTTTCATATAAAAAAGGATTAATTTTTACATGTTTTGTAAATGTGACTAATACATCAACACCGTAAGGAGCAAGCTCATAATCTTAACACCAAGCAATGAATCAATTTATGAACGATAACTACACTTCTATAATCTTGACACCAAGCAATGAATCTTGTTATTATTTATTTCAAGATTCTAAATTATTATTAAGTTAATGTTGTGTTGGCTATTAGTTTTATTTTAATAGTTCTTTGAATTATTTGAAATTAGTGGTGATTATATTTTAATTTCATCTTTTGGTCATCATTTGCTAAATATTTTCTATGTGATTGTTGTTATTTTGGTATAAGTTTTATTTAGAATTAGTTTTCATCTGATCTAAATCTGGCAAGGTTGTGAGAACCGAATCGGTCAATAAATCGATAGAGGTACTGGTTCAAAAATTTAATAATTAACCATAATTAAATCGTGGTTGAACCGGTTTAATTAAATATTAAAATTTTTAACTTGGTGATCACTATCTCATTAGTCCATCTTCAAAATAAAAAATTCCTAACTAATTTTACTCAGCAACACATCAATAACTAATAATTTAATTTAGACTTAGAACAATAACACAAAAATAACCCAGAACATTATATATAATCAAAAATGATAATCCAAAAGTCAGAACAAATACCAACAATCTAGCTCTCTTGACAACAACAATGAACAATGAAAAAATTAACTCGCAAAACAGCATATAACCCAGAAAAACAATAATCTGCAATCAACATATCCAGAAAAACAGTGATTCACCACTATTTCGTGGTACATTTTATGCTGAATTGAGTGGATTTTATCCATTATTCTCACACTTATGCATATAAATTGCACGCTTTACATTTTCCTTCCTAATTCTGTGCTTTGATTGAAAACATGCATCTTTGGCCTTAAATTACTAATTTTTAATTTTCTGTTATTACCATTCGATGTCGTAATATGTGTGTTAAGTGATTTCAGGTTTTCCAGGGCAGAAATGGCTTAGAGGATGGAAAGAAAGCATGCAAAAGTGGAAGGAACACAATAAATTGAAGTTCGGAGAAACTGGCAGCGATGCGCACGCGTGGACGATGCGTATGCGTGATCAGCGCATCAGACCAGCAACGTGTACGCATGGATGACGTGTACACGTGACCAGGATTTTGTCAATTGACACACACGCATGGGCGACGCATACACGTGATAGAGCGTCACGTGTTGCAATTTGCAGAAAATGTTGGGCGATTTTTGGGATCTTTTTGACCTAGTTTCAGGCCCGAAAACACTTATTAGAGGCTACAGAGTGGAGCTGGAAGGGCAATCATTCATTCACACTTGATACAACATTAGTTAGGTTTTAGATGTAGTTTTCTAGAGAGAGAGGCTCTCTCCTCTCTCTAGGTTTTAGGGTTTTTAGGTTTAGCTTTTCTCAAATTCAGACTTCTACTTTACTTTAATTTAGTTTTTCTTCTACTTTTATTTGTTCTAGTACTTTAGTTCTCTACTTCTCTTATTAATTCCTTTATTTTTCCCATTTAGTTTATGAATTCTTATGTTACTCTCAATCCCTTTTTTTAATGCAATTTTATATTTCATGTTCATGGCTTCTTTATTTCATTATTGGTTGTTGATTTGTTGTAATTGTTAGTCTTAGGTTTTATTATTTCTTATTAATTTTCTATGCTTTTATTTTGTGCCCACCAAGTATTTTATAAAATGCTTGGTTGGATTTTAAATTAGCTTTTTATGTTCTTAGCTTGGATTGAATAATTTGGAGGCTCTTGAGTTGTCAAAGTCTCTTGTTGATTGATGATTGAAAGTTGCTATTTGACTTAAGCTTCACTAACTCTAATCTTTGATTAGGACTTGTGAACTCAAGTGAAATTGCTCACTTGACTTACCTTTAATTGTTAGAGGTTAACTAAGTGAGAGCAGAAAAAAAAGCAATTACCAGCACAAGTGACTATGATAATGGGGATAGGAATTCCAATTATCAATCCTTGCTAGGACTTTTCTTATCTGTTAGTTTACGTCCTTGTCATTTATATTCCTTGTTCAATATTTAAAAACCCCAAAAAAATACTTTCCCTTAACCAATAATAACTACACTTCCCTGCAATTCCTTGAGAGACGACCCGAGGTTTAAATACTTCGGTTTATTTTTATTGGGTTTGCTTTAGTGACAAACAAATTAAATTTTGATTGAGGTTTAATTGTCGGTTTAGACTATACTTGCAACACGATAATTTTTGTGAAATCTTTACCGACAATTTTTCTCCGTCAAATTTTTGGCGCCATTGCCGGAGAATTACAAACGTGTGTCTTATTATTGGTTATTGTGAATATTGTGAATAAATTTGCTTTTTCCTTCCTTTGTTAGTTGTTTCTAGTTTTAGGAGTTTATTTTCATTAGTTCTTATTAGTTTTTGTTTTTATTTTCCCGTGCAACTATGAATTCTTACCCCTTTTACTATGAGTTTGGTTCAAATTATGTTGTAGGAAGTGGAGATTACAATGAAGGCTTTCATCAAGGATGGGACAATTAAAGATGGGAGGAGCCACAAGGAGTTGATCAACCCTCTTAGCAACAACCTCCACCAACATACTATGAGCAAGAGCCACTCCAGGATGCATGTCAATCCAATAATGATGGCGGACCCTCTTGTAGTTACCAACAAGCCCACCATATGCCTATGAATCCCTCCTCAACATAGCCCTCAACCACCATACTCACAAGCCTTATCCTACCAAACACTTCCATATTATTCTAACCCATATCCACCACACCAACTACCTTATGAGCCATATGAACCATATATGGAACCACTCTAATTCCAACACAATTACTCCCAAGAACCACCACCTCCATATACACCATGTCCATATCCATCAACCCAAGAGCCATATGATCCTAATTATGTTAGCCAAGTGGAACAAGAGTCAAAGGATCGTCTCAAGGAAGCAATGGATCAACTTCAAGCAACCATCCGTCAAAAGTTTGAACCATGGGACTCATGCAATGAACAAAGCATTTCCTCGGATGAGTGTGTTGTGCAACAAGTGGAAAAGATGGAGAGTGTTGAATCACTACATCCGTATCATTATGAACCACCCTCTTATATGAACCTTTCCTCTCAAGCAATGAACCCTCATATCCACTCCAATCTCCAATGGATGACACCCTTGGTGTTCTTCTTCAAGAGCAAAGAGAGATGCAAAAGGAGGTACTAGAATTCACGGCTGCCTTGACTGAGGTAGTAAGTCAATTAGCTTCCCAACGTTTGGACACTCAAGGAACTCCCATGGCTACATGTGGAGAATCTAATGAAGAACGTAGCATGAAGGAGAGGCTAGAAACGCTGGTGGAAAGTGAGGAATGTGAGTTTGTACTGGAACACTTGGAGGAAGCCATAATAGTTGAAAAGGAAGAAGTGGTTAAAGACTTAGGAGATGCTGAACCTCCATGGAAATCTAAAGTTGTAGAGTATTCCTCCAAGAAACTTGAAATTAATGTCAAGGAGGCTAGTGCACAACCTCCAAGGCATATTCCCTATGAAGACTTGGACGGAATAGATCAAGAGGCGAGTTCCCTTGGTGATGATGATCATGAATCAAGTCCTCCTAGTAACGAACTTGCATCTGCAATTGAACCCTTTGAGTTTAAAGAACCTTCTCCGAGTGAATCTGAGGGTGATGTTGAGGTAGACTTTTCTTAGCCTCCAACTTATGACTTGAGTGACGGAAAAGAATTCAAAGAAGAGCACAAGGGAGTGGAGCTTGTAAGATCATTAGAAACACCTCTCCCAAAGCCATTACCATCCAATACAACATTCAAGTGGGTAAAATTCTTATCTTTAACCTTTACTTTTCCACTTGAATATGGTTTACTTGAGACGGATGGTCAACTTAGAGCTCTTTGTGGCTTTAAGAGTAAGAAGGAGATGGTTAGCGGTTGGAGTTGTCATGCAAGGTTCAATATGGTTGCATCCTCCAAGTTGAAGTGCATGGATTGGTGTAGAGCTCGATTGAATGGGTCTAGGAAGTTGTTTGGATGTCTCAGTAAGAAGTCAAATTGCTTGCCACCCAGTTGGAAAAATGATGATCAACAAGAAGACAGGTGTAAAAGCAAGATTTGGGACCCCGGAATTCATTCTAACAATCAACACTCTTGGGGTCTTGTCACTTGCTTTCACTTGCTTGAAGGCTTTATGCGCCTAGTTTGGGATCCTGGAGGCTATTGGAATTACAAACATTGGTAGGAATTCAAGGATGAGTTCAAGCACAAGCCACCATGACGTCAAAGAAGCAAGGAACAAAAAAATGGAGAGGCAACGATGGACACAAAAACCCTAATTCCCAAATCTATTTGGTCACTCGACAGTGCTCGAGGCAATTGTTCACTGCCATTTATCAGATTTTTTTCTGCCACTGAATGCCACCAATTCAAACCTTTCGTCTCGCCTGTAACCTAGTTCAATTCGATTAACATCCTTTCTTCTTCACAGTCCAGTCGCCACCTCCAGTCCGTCATACTCTCAGCAGGCTAACACTGTCCCATTCTGCAGCAGCCACCAACGTCCAGTTCTTCTCCAGACTCCGCCGTCCTTTCTACTCTGTCTTGATCGTCTCCCTCATCTCCGACGGTGCGTGCCCTTCCTCTCCCAGAGATTGAAGCTGCGAGTTCCTCTGTCTCCCACTCCGTCAGCTCTGTCGTCATCTTCTGCCTCTCGTCGCCTTCTCTTTCAGCGCGACTCTGGTGTGTTAGCAAGGTTTTTGGGCTCTAGGGTTTAATTTTGGTGAGAGAGAGAAGGAAAAAGGGGGTGTGCCTCTGGCTCACTGCCCGTTTGGGCTTTCTTTTTCCCATTTTTTTTATCAAAACAGTGCTGTTTTGATTTAGGAATAGCAAACCGGTACTTCAGAAAATTAGACTGGTTCATCCAGTTCACTGATAGTTTTTTATCAATTTTTTACATATTAATTTTCTCCAATAACCAAAACCGACAAAAAGGTCGGTTTCAGTTAACCCAGTCAAACCGGACAGTCCCGTCCAATTTTCAAAACCTTGAAATCTGGTGTTGTTGTAGTTCCAAAATAACAAGGTTTAATTGAATTTTGGGATAAGTAAAAATTTTAAAACTAGACCTAGTCTATATTTATAGTTGAGTCCAAATAAATACAAATTAATTTCACCTACTCATATACATCTGTTACTCATTTATATTTCAAATATATAGATGATTAAATTATATTAAATACAATTCTAATCTTAAGCAATTATCTAATTATCAGATAGTATTAAAATTATATTATATTCTCATAGATTATCTAAGTTCAAATAAAAACTAATTCATACTATAATTTTCTGATTGTCATGTTGCTCAAAATATAAAATTTATTTAAAATAAATTATAATATATTCCATAACATACATACCAATAATTTCCATAACATGCTTTATGAATTCTTAATTTTGATAATTGCATCTCAAGCCATGGATCATGTATTAAATATATATGTAATTCAAAATATATAAAAATTTTGAATTAATCATTTTAATAATAAAGAATAATATTTGAACACAAAAAATCATGTTTTGATATCATTGTAGGATTATAATGTATTCATAACATAGTAAAAATAATAAAATAATTCAATTAATTTATCTGTATATTTAAAACTGTATCAAATAATATAATATTATATGCAAATACCTGAGTACTATATATAATAAAAATAATTTATTTATATTTTACGTTTCTTTATACTTTTTAATTGATTGTGATAAAATATAAAAATATAGATAAAATAAATAAAAGAGAATAATTTTTTATTTTTAATAAATTGAATAAATATTTACGGCAATAATTAATTGATGATGGACATATAATTATTAATAAAAACCTTAAATTTGATATTAAAAAAAGAAATATAAATATTGAATAACATCTGAAATTTAAAATGAAAATATTTAAAATAAAAAAAAAGAACTTTTAGAAAATAACTCAAACAATAACGTGATTATAATTTAAATTAAATAACATATATTTAAATTAATAATATTAAATAATTGATATAATAAATTAAGCTATATAAATAAGAAAATATCCTAAAAAATATGTGATGCCAACTTCATCATTAAATGATAAAATACTAGTCGTTTAAATTAGATAAGATAATGTGATACTTAAATATTTACACAACTCAATTAATTGTAATGAATTTAATTTAATGAATAAAAAATTAAAAAATACTTTAAAAACACACAACATCAGTAAAGTCTAATTTTATTAATATATAATAGATCATGAATAGATTTATGAGAAGTGCTAGGATCAGCAATTTTTATGTTTTGTAACTATTAATTGGTCATCAATAGTATTTTTAATGGTATGAGATTATATTTAATGGTGGGAGATCGCTCATTTTTTTTTTTGGTTAAGTGTTTACCACAAAACACAAAAATTGCTTACCCCTAAACTTCCTCTAGATTTATTTCACGGAATGTTTTATAGAAAGTTAAATGGTTGATCCTGGTTGGTCAAGATGATGTGTAGATCTTAATGATTGAGCAGAGAGAGAGAGGACAGTGGTATGTTGTTGGGTGGGTAGTGATGATGTACATCCTTGTCAGCAGTCGTCTGTGTCTTCTTTCTTTCTCTTCTTGTTCTTCGAGAATCGAGATTTCACGAATACAGCAACCCTGAAACCCCAGTTCTTAGAAAAGGGGCATCGTTAAAATAAGGTGAGCGAGTGACAAAAGAAAAATAATAGCTTTATGTTAACCAAATTTAGAGTGTCTTGTGGTGGCTGTTGCATTCATTCGTACAGCACCTATTTCGGTCTTCGTGTGTGACACCCTTTTGGACCATCCTCCTACATTAATTATAAAACAGCCTTAATTTTCCCTCAAATCTTGTGTTGGACTAGTCAAGATCTGACCATGCACTTGCATCCATCCACCAATCCCGTGACCACACTAATCAAAATCTCTCTTAGACTATTGTATTAGCACAACTGTGACCAAGCCTCCCCATTAGCATTAGCATTTATTCATTCATGACAACTTTACTGCCATATTTTACTTTTGCATTAGGTTTTGAATTGCATATAGCATTATAATGGTAATGTTAAAAGTATAATATCTTAAAATTTATCTTCTCTAATTTAACAAAATATTTATAATTTTATGTATATAATACTTATAATTTAACTATATTAAATATATAATAAAAATCAATAATCAAATTCTTAGTATAAAATATATATTAAAACTTAATTAAATAATAGATATATTTATATATAAACATAATACCTAATTTAATAACAAATTTTATGTGTGCATATAATATTTTTGTTTTTAATTAGGACAATTTATTTTAATAAACTAACTCCAAACTAAAATTATGCAGATTCTCCAATTTAAAAAAGATTATGTCAAAGTCTCAATTTGCATTTTTATATAGAAGGAATTGATTAAATTCGATTTAAGCAAACACGTACTAAAGTAAATTTATAGGATTCGATTTACACGCAAATTGAATTCACGTGTAAATCGAAGCTAATAGTTTCGAATTGAATACCCCCACTAAATCGAACGAATATGGTTCGATTTACTTTGAAGGAATTCGATTTAACCACATGAAGAAGCACATGGTAAATCAAAGTCAATAGTTTCGATTTGATGGTTTTGTAAATTGAAACCCATAAATTCGATTTACATGCAAACCGTCCTTCATCTAAATCGAATTCAATGGCATCGATTTAGGGTGAAACTTGCTATATAAACAAATCGAATTCATTTCATTCAAACTACAAAACACACAAATTCCACACCCAACCCCACCACTCATATCCGAAAATCTTCAAAAGCAATCCGGGGAAAATCGAATCTATACACATGGAAGACGACTCGAATCGTCTATATCGGTTGGATGGAGTCGCGCATATTGTTGGCGCCGTCCACCTCGAAGTTAGTGAAAGAATTTTTTTAAACATGAATTAGTGATTCTATTAATGTTAACATAAATTGTGTGGAAGTTGGTTAGAGTCGTTAATTAGGGATTAGGAAAAAAATTTTATTAATATAAGTGCATGTTAAAAGTAGTAAGCTATTAGGTGGTTAGATTTTGATAATTTGAAATGGTACCTAAAAAGGTTGTTTAGGATTGTAGGGTATGTTAGATTTTGAAGTTATTATTCTTATATTCAACGAGACTTGGTTTATGAGTAGGGTTAGCTATAAATTTTTTGAGTTTTTTGAAATAATTAATATAAATATTTTTTGTAATCGTGATTTTTTGAGTTAGATAATTATGATTAGGAATGTATGATATGTTAGATTTTTTCAGTTTTTTAAGCCTTTTTGTATTCTCCATGTAAACGTGTGGGATTATATGCTTCGGTGATTTTTTTTAAATTTGGTCATGAATTATTTAGTGTTTTGTGTTGGGTTCGATGACTAAAGCTTGGGTGTTATTGTAAACAAATTTTTAAAGTTAGAGCATACAATGTTTGTCACTTTCAGAATTTTATGCAATGAAAATTATTTTGTGACGATTGTGATAAGGAATTTTCTATCGTTGTGCAACCCCAACACTGCATCACCAGTATGAGATGGCAACACGGTATGTCATTGGATAATCGGATCGTTCTGTACTTGCACATGTCCAGTTTATACCATCTTGCAAAACTGAACGAGACTTGGTTTCAATTGGACGAGCCACTGGTCAGCATATTCGTGGAGAAATGGCGGCCTGAGATGCACACTTTTCACATGCCGTTCGAGGAGTGCACGATCACGCTCCAGGATGTAGCATATCAACTAGGGCTCCCGATCGATGGTTAGTATGTCAGCGGATGCCTTACGGACTTTGCGCGACATATAGAGGGGGCCACCCAGTGTGGGTGTGGTTTAAGAAGCTGTTGGGTGTTTTGCCTCCTACAAACTGCATCGACAAGTTCACAATGAAGTGTACATGATTTCAGGAGACATTTAGTGAGCTTCCGCAAGGGGCAGACGATGAGACAGTTAGGAGGTATGCCCGTGCGTATATCATGATGCTCCTATCCACACAGCTGTTCGGGGATAAGTCAGGTACCCACCTCCACATCCGTTGGCTACCATTCGTTGCCAGGCTAGAGGACATCGGTCAGTATAGCTGGGGGTTTGCTGCACTGTCATGATTATTCAGGTGCATGTGCTGTGTGGCGAATAGAAATATCGTCAAGTTGGCCGGTCCACTGCAGCTCCTCTAGTCGTAGATCTTCTAAAGGTTCCCTGGTTTTCGGCCAGACGGATTTGAAGTCTTCCATTGGCCAGACGGATTTGATGTCTTCCTGTATTCTGTGTCTCTCTAGCTCCGAAGCCAACAGGTACTCCTGGATCCCCTGAGGTGCCATGGCATCCAAGTCCAGAGCTGAGAAGTGGGAGGGATACTGATTAGTACCTGAATTAGATGCTTCCCCACCCACAATTGGAGTCGTCTGTGGTGTGTCATCATCGCTGTCATCAGCTATCGTGACGGGCTCCACATCATCATCATCATCTTCATCATCATCATGCAGTGCATCTTCTACCCCGTCGGGTACTCCAACCTCACTAAAAACTGGGACCATTGCAGGAGAACCGGGCATCACGATTGCAACCTCCCCCAATGGTCCAGTCTCACTAACCCCTAGATCACCACTGCATTTCAGATTAAATGCAAAGGAAGGAGAAGCAACTAAAACAGTCTCAGGTGCAATCTCCGGCACAACTGACAAGGCACCAAGAGGCATAGAATTAGAACAGGTTGCATGTCCTGAGGATTGCGGATTCCGATTCGAACCTCCAGAACTAGATATCACATCCACAAGCTTTGCCAACAGCTCTGGAGTTCTCACCTTGGGAAACTGACGACGACAATGGAATAGAATCCCCAAATCTTTGTCACTGCTAATAACGAATGAATCATACTTCACACCATCGCGTAAGACGGAAATCAGGATTTTATAGAACAACTTCTCCATACAGACATAGTTTCTGGAGTATAATATTCTTAAACTTAGTAAAAGTCGTGGAAGGTTTGAGAAAATCACTTAGGGGGTTCTTATCAGTAAACTTAATCCCTGATCGCGTTTTTTTCTTAATGGATCCTCTATACTGCACAAGAGCTACAAAACTCTCATCACTAGCCATTGAAAATTTCACTATGGTGAAAATTTCACGTTGAGCTTGTATTTATGAATGTTAGTACTCTATAAATTGAAATAAGTATCTTCAATTTAATCATATGGTGCCATACATATTAAATCGACCTTAATAGCTTCGTTTTACCTAAAAGGCTACGTATCATCATAAATCGAATTGAGTGGATTCGATTTACCTAACAATTGTAAAATCGAATCTCTTTGCTCGATTTAGTAGGGTAATCTAATTCGAAGCTATTAGCTTCGATTTACACGTGAATTCAATTTACATGTAAATCGAATTAACATAGAAATGCAATTTGGGACTTTTACGTAACCTTTTTCAGATTGGGGATCTGCGTAATTTTGGAGGAGAGTTGGTTTATTAATGTAAATTGTCCTTCTAATTATACACTTATTGTATTTATTAGTATTCAATTATTCTAATAGTAATTAAGAAATACAAAATAAAATAAAAATAATTAAGAAATATAAAATAAAATTATTTTAAATTATTTTGTACTTGTTTTTATTATTTTAATAATTATAAGGATTTAACTAAAATATATCTTAATATAATAATAAAAATTTTAATTTTTATGTATTGAATATATTAAAAATATAGAAAAGTATTTTGCTATAAATTTGTAGAAGATACTTTTTATAATACATTTAACTAATGTTTTTAGAGAAAATTTCACTCTTCTCTCATAAGAGATGTTAAAATGATACTCTCACCTCCTCTATTTGTAAAATATACATTCTTCTCCCCTATAACTTTTAAAAAACTTTTTTTTAATCCATTTTAAATTTTTTGTGTTAACTAATGTTAACTTTATCCATTTTTCAAGAAAAAATAATTTTTTTTTATAAAAATATCCTTTAACAAAAATTTTATTTTTTGTCATTAAATTTTTCTTACCAAAATATCCTTTAATAAATTAGTTTTTATTGATTAAATTGTATTTTTACCAAAATATTTAAAAAATAATAATAATTAAATCATTTTTTTTCTAAGATACCCTTCAATAATTCTTTAATTATTAAATTGTGATTTTACCAAAATTTTTGTTAATAATTATAATTATATTTTACTAATAATTTTTCGATATCAATATATATTATTTTAACATTAAATAAAAGAATCTTAGTAAAATTATTTTTCGATATCAATATATTTTAATTGTTATACATATTAACAGTGGTAAGATTTTTTTATTTAATGTTAAAATAATATATATTGATATCAAAAAATTAATAGTAAAATATAAAAATAATTGTTAAAAAAATTTGGTAAAATCACAATTTAATAATTAAAAAATTATTGAAGGGTATCTTAAAAAAATAATTTAGTTATTAATTTTTTTAAAAATATTTTGATAAAAATACGATTTAATCAATAAAAAATAATTTATTAAAAGGTATTTTGGTAAGTAAAATTTAATAAGAAAAAAATAAAATTTTCGTTAAAGGGTATTTTTGTAAAAAATAATTTATTTTTTTTAAAAAATAGATAAAATTAACATTAGGTAACATAAAAAATTTAAAATAAATTAAACAAATGATTTTTTAAAAGTTATAAGAAAAAAAAATATACATTTTACAAATAGAGGAGAGAAGAGTGTCATTTTAATATCTTTCATGAGAGATTAGTGAAATTTTCTCATGTTTTTAAGACACATACATGTTAATAATACTCTAATTACAGCTAGTTGACTTGTGATTTTTATTATACAACTAAAACCTGAGTTTTGTTTTTATTAACGTAATTAGATTATGCAAGCATAATTATTTAGACTGATGCCGATGCCGTAGAGTAATGAGTACTGAGTACTAACCCTCTAAGTTCTTATTACTTCATAGTTATAACAACAACAACAACAGGACCACTCGTCTGAATTTGATGTTGGATGCAGAGACTGCTGGACTTTACATGTCTTTCTAAATGTTGATACGCTGCAACAATCAGCTTATATACGAACTTGGGGCAGAGGGATTCAGGGGGAGAAATAAACCCACTTCTGACACCATGTGAAAATAAAAAAACAAAAATTAAATAATGGGTTAATTAGAAAGGGTTTCAAGAGAAGAAGACAGTATTGTGAATCATTTTGAGGCCTGTGACATTCATCCCTTACCCCACCGTACCGGTTATCATCGTCCTATCCAATAATCTTTGAGCCTCTTAGGCCTGAGGGGCTGCTTTTCCTCCCTTTTCTTTTTTTTTTTAACCTTTTTCTTTTGCCCACAGATGCCATTTGTTTTACCTTTTTTTCCCTCTGCAATCATGTACCGACCTGTGTTTATGTGAGCTGCTGCAGAACTAAATTTGAGTATTTGATTCCACCTTTTGACTTATTTGTAATTTGCCATCTCATGACTAACTAACCATTTCTTCTAGCATGTGAGGTTTCCTTGATATTTGAATTGTCTTTAAACAATTTTTTCAAAATGTTGTTGCCAAATAAAGATAGATGCATGAATTGTTTTATATTTAAAATTTAAGATAAATTATACTTTTTATTTCTAATATTTGTAATTTTTTCAATAATATTCTTAACATTTAAATTATGATCAATTTTGTTCTTAGTGTTTTTGACTCATTTAATTTTATTCTTAAAGTTTTTGATTGTGTCAAAACTATTTTTGAATGTTTTTAATTGTATCCCTTATATATATTTTAGATGAAGTTAACGTGTAAATATAATTTTGACACAAATAAAAAATATTAGAAATAAAATTAAATAAATTAAATGTTAGAGATGTTTCATAAACATTAAGTATAGAAAGTATAATTTATCTTAGAATTTAATTTTTTTAACAGTCCAAACAATATACATCATCATTAACCTATTGTGTTGAAATTTAATTTTTTTATCTAAAAATATTAAGAGTATACTAAAAATTAGTTAGTAAATTAATTACATAAATTTTAAATTATTTTTAATAAATATTTTATATTCTTTTATATTTTTATACAAATAATTAATTTAACAATTAATTTTTTATATATACAAAGTATAGTTATTTTTGTATATAAAAAATGTGCAACAACGATAAAACTATAAAAACTTGAGCATAACCTAAGTTGTCATGAAATGAACCATCTCTTTAAATAATTAAAACTACTTTAATAATTTTATATCTAAATAAGGCGAAGTCTTCTATAGAAGAGGTGATGGCTTCTACACAAGTAGATGTGTGTTGGCAAATAGAAAAGAGGGTAAATGACCTTTATAAATTAAAGTTAAACTAATTTTATGTGCATTCTTCAAATCCAAAAACATTACGTGAATGTCTCGTTGCATATTTTTATGTAAATTGAATTCATTGAATTCGAATTAGATTTTATAATATTAAATCGAATCTACTTGATTATTCGAATTAGGCCAACTAGTACTAAATCGAATCAATAAGTTTCGATTTATATAGTCACTACTAAATCAAATCAAGAAGTTTCGATTTAGCTCCGTTAGTAAATCGACTCCATTAGCTTCGATTTACTATAAATTCTACTATATATATATAAATCAAAAAGAGTTAATTCAATTTAGTATATTCCTAACATATATAAATACGAGCCGAATGTGAATTTTTCACCATAGTGGGATTCATAATGGCTAGTAATGAGAGTTTTTTTAGTTCCGGTGCACTATAGAAGGTCGATTAAGAAGAAAACGTGATCAAGAATTAAATTTACTGATAAGGACCCGTTGAGTATTTTTCTCAAACCTTCGACGAGTTTCACCGAGTTTCAGAATACTATACTCCAAAAACTGGGGCTGCATAGCGTGAAACGGGTGGAGAAGTTATTCTATAGAATTTCTATTTGTGTGTTGCGCGATGCTATGAAGTACGATTCATTTGTCATAGACAATGACAAAGATTTGCAAGTTCTGTTTCATTGTCGTTGTCAGTTTTTCTAGGTGAGGACTCCTGTGTTGTTGGCGAAGCTTCTGGATGTGGTCTGTAGTTCTGGAGGTTCGAATCGGAATCCTCAATCCTTAGCAATGCCAGCCTACAATAGTTCAATGCCTCTTGGTGCCTCGTCAACTGTGCCGGTGATTGCACCTGAAGCAGTTTTAGTTGCATCTTCGTCCTTTGCAGCTAATCTAAATCGCAGTCGTGAAGGAGAAATAGGTGATATTGGACCATTGGGTGAGCTTGCGATTGCGACGTCCGAAACTCCTGTTATGGTCCCGGTTTTCAAAGAGGGTAGAGTACCGAATGGTGTCGATGATGCACTGCATGATGATGATTCAGAGCCTGCCACGATAGCTGATGATAGTGATGATGACATAGCAAGGACTACTCCAATTGTGGGTGGTGGAGTATCTAGTTTAGGAACTCATCCGTACCTCTCGCATTTTTCAACTTTGAACTTGGATGCCATGGCACAGCAGGAGAATCCAAGAGTACCTGTTGGTTTTGAGGTCAGAAATACACAGAATACAGGAGATCTATCTGAATTCCAAGTTGGTTAGCAGTTTCAGGATAAAGAGGAGGTCGTGTTAAACGTGAAGACTTTAGCATTTGCCGTGGGGTTGAGTACAAAGTGTTGGAATCCTCCACCACCACCACCATCACTTCCTTCGCCTCCGTTGTCACCCATCATCTCTCCCATCATCACTGTCGTCTTCACTGCTACCCTTATCCTCTCTGCCTCTCCCTCCACATTGGGCTCTACCTCGACCACCACCTCTAGCTCCTCTACAGCCGTAACCCCTCGCCCCCTCCATCCATGACCCCACCCTTCCAATGCATCAATGGTATCGTCGAGCCACCTCCACTAACGCTGACTTGAACGTGTCCCAACATGACGTCTCCAATCAACACGACGTCTGTTTGGAACATCAGGCACCTGGTCCATATCAAAACAGTGTTTGATTAAAAAAATTCTACAAATGCTAAACATTACACGCCCTAATTTATAAGAAAATTGTTTACAATAACCATGAAAAAATTGTTCAGAGGAACTGCAACAAACGATAAATAATGCATGACCTAATTCTGAAAAAAAAAACCCAAACATATAATCCCACCCGTTCAAACAAAAGAGAAAATGCTAAAACAAAATGGGTTTAAGTACGTGACTACTCTGAACATTTTTTTTCTTTAACATATAAAACTGATGAGCGGATAATTTATACGCTTTTTGGCATTGTTTTTACATAGTTTTTAGTATGATTCAGTTAGTTTTTAGTATATTTTTATTAGTTTTTAAATAAAAATCACATTTCTGGACTTCACTATGAGTTTGTGTATTTTTCTGTGATTTCAGGTAATTTCTGGCTGAAATTGAGGGACTTGAGCAAAAATCTGATTCAGAGGCTGAAGAAGGACTGCAGATGTTGTTGGATTCTGACCTCCCTGCACTCAAAATAGATTTTTTGGAGCTACAGAAACCCAATTGGCACGCTCTCAATTGCGTTGAAAAGTATACATCCAGGGCTTTCCAGCAATATATAATAGTTCATACTTTGCCCGAGTTTTGACGACGCAAACTGGCGTTTAAACGCCAACTTCCTGCCCTATTTTGGAGTTAAACGCCAGAAACAGGTTGAAAATCAGAGTTAAACGCCAGAAACAGGCTACAAGCTGGCGTTTAACTCCAAGAAGAGTCTCTACACGTGAAAGCTTCAATGCTCAGCCCAAGCACACACCAAGTGGGCCCCGGAAGTGGATTTCTGCACTATCTGCACTTAGTTACTTATTTTATGTAACCCTAGCTACTAGTTTAGTATAAAAACTACTTTTAGAGATTTATTTTGAGATAGAGTTTTCATATTTCGAAACTGAGACCATTGTACACGTTTGGAGGCTGGCCTCACGACCATGCCTAGACCTTTTTCACTTATGTAGTTTCAACGGTGGAATTTCTACACCCCATAGATTAAGGTGTGGAGCTCTACTGTTCCTCATGAATTAATGCAAAGTACTATTATTTTTCTATTCAATTCAAGCTTATTCTTATTCCAAGATATTCACTCGTACTTCAACCTGATGAATGTGATGATCTGTGACACTCATCATCATTCTCGCCTATGAAATGCGTGCCTGACAACCACTTCTGTTTTATCTGCAATAGCTTGAGCATTTATCTCTTGGGCTCCTGGTTCAGATCAGAGTCTTCGTGGTATAAGCTAGAATTATTGGCGGCCATTCTTGAGATCCGGAAAGTCTAAACCTTGTCTGTGGTATTCCGAGTAGGATCCGGGATGGGATGATTGTGACGAGTTTCAAACTCACGAGTGCTGGGCGTAGTGACAGACGCAAAAGGATCAACGGATCCTATTCCAACATGAGTGAGAACCGACAGATGATTAGCCGTGTGGTAACAGCGCATTTGGACCATTTTCACTGAGAGGACGGGAGGTAGCCATTGACGACGGTGATGCCCAACATACAGCTTGCCATGGAAAGGAGTATGAATGATTGGATGAAGGCAGTAGGAAAGCAGAGATTCAGAAGGAACAAAGCATCTCTATACGCTTATCTGAAATTCTTACCAATGAATTGCATAAGTATCTCTATCTTATTTTATATTTTATTTATATTTTAATTATCAAAATCCCATAACCATTTGAATCCGCCTGACTGAGATTTACAAGGATGACCATAGCTTGCTTCAAGCCGACAATCTCCGTGGGATCGACCCTTACTCACGTAAGGTTTATTACTTGGACGACACAGTGCACTTGCTGGTTAGTTGTGCGAAGTTGTGAAGAAGAATTGAGATTATGATAGTGCGTACCAAGTTTTTGGCGCCATTGAGATCACAATTCCGTGCACCAAGTTTTTGGTGCCGTTACCGGGGATTGTTCGAGTTTGGACAACTGACGGTTCATCTTGTTACTCAGATTAGGTAATTTTATTTTAATTTTAAGCTTTTTATTTTTATTATTTTTATTTTCAAAAAAATTTTCAAAAAAAAAATAAATTATTCTATGGCTTCAAAATTTTTAAGAATGAATTCTAGAGTTTCATGATGATCTGTTGAAGTCTGGCTGGCTGTGAAGCCATGTTTAATCTTTTGGATCGAGGTTTCAACTCATCATCACAAGAGCTTTTTTATTCTCATCAATTCAGCCATTGTATGCCTGATTTGTATGCTAAAGCTTGGCTGGCCATTGGCCATGTCTAGTGTTTTGGACCGGAGCTTTCACTGAAAGCTTGGCTGGCTAGTAAGCCATGTCTAATTCCTGGACCGGAGTTTTAGACTAACATTGCATGATTCCTGGAGTTCTTATTAAAAATTTTGAAATTCTTATTTTTCTTTTTCCAAATAATTTTCGAAAAAACCAAAAAATTTTTCAATAAAATCATAAAAAACCAAAAATTTTGTGTTTTTGTTTGAGTCTAGTGTCAAATTGTAAGTTTGGTGTCAATTGCATCTTTTTAACTTTTCTTAAAGTTTTCGAAAACTCATGCATGATGTTCTTCATGATCTTCAAGTTGTTCTTGATGATTTTCTTTGTTTGATCTTTGCATTCTCATGTTTTGTGTCTTTTCTTGTTTTTCATATGCATTTTCAATTTGTTAGTGTCTAAAGTTTGAAAATTTTTAAGTTTGGTGTCTTGCATGTTTTTCTTTTCTTAAAAAATTTCAAAAATAAGTTCTTGGTGTTCATCTTGACATTCAAAGTGTTCTTGGTGTTCATCTTGACATTCAAAGTGTTCTTGGTGTTCATCTTGACATTCAAAGTGTTCTTGCATGCATCATGTGTTTTGATCTTGAATTTTCATGTTTTGAGTCATTTTGATATTTTTCTCTCTCCTCATTAAAAATTCAAAAAAAAAAAAAAATATATTTCCCTTATTTTACTCATAATTTTTGAAAATTCGAATTGATTTAGTCATAAAGTTTTAAAATTTAATTGTTTCTTATTAGTCAAGTCAAATTTTCAATTTAAAAATTCTATCTTTTTCAAATCTTTTTCAAAAATCATATCTTTTTTATTTTTTCTTTCATATTTTTGAAATTTTCAAAATTTATTTTCAAAATCTTTTTCTTATTTCTATTTCATATTTTCGAAATTAATGTGACTGATTCAAAAATTTCAAGTTGTTACTTGCCTATTAAGAAAGGTTCAATCTTTAACTTTTAAAATCATATCTTTTTGCTTCTTGTTAGTCAATTAATCAACTTTAATTTCAAAAATCAAATATTTTTAAATTTCTTTGTCAAATCTTTTTCAAAATGAATTTCAATCATATCTTTTTCAAAACTTAATTTCAAAATCTTCTCTAACTTCTTATCTTTTCAAAATTGATTTTCAAATCTTTTTCAATTAACTACCTGACTTTTTGTTTGATTTTAAAAGTTTTCTATTTCAATTATATCTTTTTCAACACCACCTAACTAATTTTTTCTCTCTAATTTTCAAAAACTCCTCCCCATTTTTTCAAAAATTCCTTTTAATTAACTAATTGTTTTAAATTTTAATTTAATTTTATTTTAATTCCCTTTTAAATTTTTGAATTTTAACTAATATTTGAAATAAAAACAAAAATATTTTCCTCTCTCATCTCCTTCTATTTATTTATCTACTAACACTTCTCTCCCACCCAAAATTTGAACCCCATCTTCTTCTCTGTGTTCGAGTTTTTTTCTTCTCCTTCTTCTATTCTTCTCTTCTTATACTCACATAAGGAATCTCTATACTGTGACATAGAGGATTCCATATTTTCTTTTCTGTTCTCTTCTTTTTCATATGAGCAGGAATAAAGATAAGAATATTCTTGTTGAAGCTGATCCTGAACCTGAAAGGACTCTGAAAAGGAAGCTAAGGGAAGCTAAAGCACAACTCTCTGGAGGAAACCTAACAGAAATTTTTGAAAAAGAGGGAGACATGGCCGAACCTAACAACAATGGTGGAGATGCAAGGAAGATGCTTGGTGACTTTATTGCACTCTCTTCTAACTTCTATGAAAGAAGCATCTCACTTCCTGCAATTGGAGCAAACAACTTTGAGCTTAAGCCTCAATTAGTTTCTCTAATGCACCAGAACTGCAAGTTTCATGGACTTCCAATGGAAGATCCTCATAAGTTTTTAGCTGAATTCTTGCAAATCTGTGACACTGTCAAGACCAATGGAGTTGATCCCGAGGTCTACAGGCTTATGCTTTTCCCTTTTGCTGTAATACACAGAGCTAAAACATGGTTGGATTCACAACCTAAGGATAGCCTGAACTCCTGGGACAAGCTGGTCAGTGCTTTCCTGGCCAAATTCTTTCCACCTCAAAAGATGAGCAAGCTTAGAGTGAAAATCCAAACCTTCAGACAGAAGGAAGGAGAATCCCTCTATAAAGCTTGGGAAAGATACAAGCAACTGATCAAAAGGTGTCCTACTGACATGCTTCCAGAATGGAGCATCATAAGTATATTCTATGATGGTCTGTCTGAGTTGTCAAAAATGTCATTGGACCATTCTGCAGGAGGATCTCTTCATCTGAAAACCCTTGCAGAAGCTCATGAACTCATTGAAATGGTTGCAAATAACCAGTTCATGTACATCTCTGAGAGGAATCCTGTGAACAATGGGACACTTCAGAAGAAGGGAGTTCTTGAAATTGATACTCTGAATGCCATATTGCAAGCTGCATCCAACAGTACTAAAGAAGCATCTTCTGAAGAAGAAGCTTATGATCCTGAGAATCCTGCAATGGTAGAGGTAAATTACATGGGAGAACCCTATGGAAACACCTATAATCCTTCATGGAGAAATCATCCAAATTTCTCATGGAAGGACCAATAGAAGCCTCAACAAGGCTTCAATAATAATGGTGGAAGAAATAGGTTTAGCAATAGCAAGCCTTTTCCATCATCTTCTCAGCAACAGTCAGAGAATTCTGAACAGAGCCATTCTATCATGGCAACCATAGTCTCTGATCTATCTAAGACCATACTAAGTTTCATGAATGAAACAAGGTCCTCCATTATAAATTTGGAGGCACAGGTGGGTCAGCTGAGTAAGAAGATTACTGAAACTCCTCCCAGTACTCTCCCAAGCAATATAGAAGAAAATCCCAAGAGAGAGTGCAAGGCCATAACCATGATCAACATGGCCGAACCTAGAGAGAGTGAGGAGGACGTAAGTCCCAGTGAGAAAAGCCTCATGGGACGTCCTCTGAACAGAAAGGAGTTCCCTTTTGAGGAACCAAAGGAATCTGAAGCTCATACAGAGACCATAGAGATTCCATTGAACTTTCTTCTGCCATTCATGAGCTCTGATGAATATTCTTCCTCTGAAGAGGATGAAGACATCACTGAAGAGCAAGTTACTAAGTATTTAGGAGCAATCATGAAGCTGAATGCCAAATTATTTGATAATGAGACTTGGGAGGATGAACCCCTCCTTGTTCACCAATGAACTGAATGCATTAATGAGACAGACATTACCTCAGAAGAAACCGGATCCCGGAAAATTCTTCATACCTTGTACCATAGGCACCATGACCTTTGAGAAGGCTCTGTGTGACCTGGGGTCAGGGATAAACCTCATGCCCCTCTCTATAATGGAGAAACTGGGAATCTTTGAGGTACAAGCTACAAGAATCTCACTAGAGATGGCAGACAAATCAATGAAACAGGCTTATGGACTAGTAGAGGACGTGCTAGTAAAGGTTGAAGGCCTTTACATCCCTGCTGATTTCATAATCCTAGACACTGGGAAGGATGAGGATGAATCCATCATCCTTGACAAACCCTTCCTAGCCACAGCAAAAGCTGTGATTGATGTTGACAAAGGAGAGTTGGTCCTTCAGTTGAATGAAGACCACCTTGTATTTAAGACTCAAGGTTCTCCTTCTGTAACCATGGAGAGGAAGCATGAAAAGCTTCTCTCAATACAGAGTCAAACAAAACCCCACATTCAAATTCTAAGTTTGGTGTTGGGAGGCCACAACCAAATTCTAAGTTTAGTGTTGAGAGGCCACAACCAAACTCTAAGTTTGGTGTTGAGAGGCCCCAACCCTGCTCTGATTATCTGTGAGGCTCCATGAGAGCTCACTGTCAAGCTATTGACATTAAAGAAGCGCTTATTGGGAGGTAACCCAATGTTATTTAATTATATCTATCTATTTTCCATTGTTATTTTATGTTCTCTTTAGGTTGATGATCATGTAAAGTCACAAAAACAACTGAAAAATCAAAAACAGAATGAAAAACAGAATGAAAAATAGCTCACCCTGGAGGAAAAGCTTACTGGCATTTAAACGCCAGTAAGAGTAGAAGAATGGGCGTTAAACGCCCAGTCTGGCACCATTATGGGCGTTTAACGCCAGAAACAGGCTCCAGACTGGCGTTTAACGCCAGAACAGAGCATCTAATTAGCGTTTAACGCCAAGAATGGGAGAAAAACTGGCGTTAAACGCCAGAAACAAGCAGCAACCTGGCGTGTGCACTCTAAGGGAATTTTGCATGCCTAAATGGAGCAGGGATGCTAAATCCTTGACCCCTCAGGATCTGTGGACCCTATAGGATCCCCACCTACCCCACCTCTTCTTCTCTCCTCTTCACACCCTTTCATAACACTCTTCCCCAAATACCCTTCACCAATCACCTCCAAACCTCTTCCTCAATTACTCTTCACCACTCACATCCATCCACTCTTCCCCAACAACCCCACCTACCTCCAAATTCAAAATCCTTCCCCCCCCCAAAACCCAACCCTAATACACGAAACCTAACCCTTCCCCCACCCTTATATATACCCCTCAACACTACTGGTGCACGAAATTGTGATCCCTGGTAATGGCTCCAAAATCTTGGTGCTCTAATCTTAATTCATAATTTGTCACAACTTCGATACAACTAACCAGCAAGTGCACTGGGTCGTCCAAGTAATAAAACCTTACGTGAGTAAGGGTCGATCCCACGGAGATTGTTGGTATGAAGCAAGCTATAGTCATCTTGTAAATCTCAGTCAGGCGGATATCAAATGGTTATGGAGTTTTCGAATAATAATAATAAATAAACAGAAAAGATAGAAATACTTATGTAATTCATTGGTGAGAATTTCAGATAAGCGTATAGAGATGCTTTCATTCCTCTGAACCTCTGCTTTGCTGCTGTCTTCATCCAACCAGTCCTACTCCTTTCCATGGCAAGCTTTCTGTAAGGCATCACCGTTGTCAATGGCTACATCCCATCCTCTCTGTGAAAAAGATCCAAATGCTCTGTCACGGCACGGCTAATCATCTGGAAGTTCTCGATCATACTAGAATAGGATTCACCCTCCTTTTGCGTCTGTCACTACGCCCAGCACTCGCGAGTTTGAAGTTCGTCACAGCCATCCCTTCCCAGATCCTACTCGGAATACCACAGACAAGGTTTAGACTTTTCGGATCTCAGGAATGGCCATCCATGGGTTCTAACTTATACCACGAAGATTCTAATATCTCGGACTCCGTCCCCTGTATTAGATATCTAAGAGATACTCATTCTAGCTTGTTTGCATGTAGAACGGAAGTGTTTGTCAGGCACGCGTTCATAAGTGAGAATGATGATGAGCGTCACATAATCATCACATTCATCATGTTCTTGGGTGCGAATGGATATCTTAGAAGCGGAATAAGTTGAATTGAATATAAAACAGTAGTACTTTGCATTAAATCATGAGGAACAGCAGAGCTCCACACCTTAATCTATGGAGTGCAGAAACTCTACCGTTGAAAAATACATAAGTGAAAGGTTCAAGCAGGGCCGAATGGCCAGCCCCCATGATCTAAGAACTAGACGTCCCAAGATGATCCGAAGATGTTCCAAAGATGTAAATACAATAGTAAAAAGTCCTATTTATACTAAACTAGTTACTAGGGTTTACAGAAGTAAGTAATTGATGCATAAATCCACTTTCGGGGCCCACTTAGTGTGTGCTTGGGCTGAGCTTGCAGTTTACACGTGAAGAGGCTTCTTTTGGAGTTGAACGCCAAGTTGTAACATGTTTTTCGCATTCAACTCTGGTTTGTAACGTGTTTCTGGCGTTTAACTCCAGACTACAGCATAGAACTGGCGTTCAACGCCCTTTTGCATCGTATAAACTTGGGCAAAGTATGGACTATTATATATTGCTGGAAAGCCCTGGATGTCTACTTTCCAACGCCGTTGAGAGCGCGCCATTTGGAGTTCTGTATCTTCAGAAAATCCACTTTGAGTGCAGGGAGGTCAGAATCCAACAGCATCAGCAGTCCTTCTTCAACCTCTGAATCTGATTTTTGCTCAAGTCCCTCAATTTCAGCCAGAAAATACCTGAAATCACAGAAAAACACACAAACTCATAGTGAAGTCCAGAAATGTGAATTTAACATAAAAACTAATAAAAACATCCCTAAAAGTAACTAGATCCTACTAAAAACATACTAAAACCAATGCCAAAAAGCGTATAAATTATCCGCTCATCACAACACCAAACTTGAATTGTTGCTTGTCCCCAAGCAACTAAAAATTAAATAGGATAAAAAGAAGAGAATATACTATAAATTCCAAACTATCAATGAAACATAGCTCCAATCAGATGAGCGGGACTTTTAGCTTTTTGCCTCTTGAATAGTTTTGGCATCTCAGTTTATCCATTGAAGTTCAGAATGATTGGCATCTATAGGAACTCAGAGTTCAGATAGTGTTATTGATTCTCCTAGTTCAGTATGTTGATTCTTGAATATAGCTACTTTATGAGTCTTGGCCGTGGCCCTAAGCACTTTGTTTTCCAGTATTACCGCCGGATACATAAATGCCACAGACACATAACTGGGTGAACCTTTTCAGATTGTGACTCAGCTTTGCTAAAGTCCCCAATTAGAGGTGTCTAGGGTTCTTAAGCACACTCTTCTTTTGCTTTGGACCTTGATTTTAACCGCTCAGTCTCAAGTTTTCACTTGACACCTTCACGCCACAAGCACATGGTTAGGGACAGCTTAGTTTAGCCGCTTAGGCCAGGATTTTATTCCTTTAGGCCCTCCTATCCACTGATGCTCAAAGCCTTGGGATCCTTTTTATTACCCTTGCCTTTTGGTTTTAAGGGCTATTGGCTTTTTGCTCTTGCCTTTTGGTTTTAAGAGCTTTTGGCTTTTTCTGTTTGCTTTTTCTTTTTCTTTCTATTTTTTTTGCCATTTTTTTTCTTTTTTTTTTCTGCAAGCTATTTGTATTCATTGCTTTTTCTTGTTTCAAGAATCATTTTTATGATTTTTCAGATTATCAAATAACATGTCTCCTTGTCATCATTCTTTCAAGAGCCAACATATTTAACATTCATAAACAACAACTTCAAAAGACATATGCACTGTTCAAGCATTCATTCAGAAAACAAAAAGTATTGTCACCACATCAATATAATTAAACTAAGTTCAAGGATAAATTCGAAACTCATGTACTTCTTGTTCTTTTGAATTAAAAACATTATTCCTTTAAGAGAGGTGATGGATTCATAGGACATTCATAACTTTAAGACAAAGTTACTAAATACTAATGATCATGTAATAAGACACTAACATCGATAAGCACTTAACATAAAGAAAACGAAAAACAGAAAATTTGAGAACAAGGAATGAGTCCACCTTAGTGATGGTGGCGTTTCCTTCTTGAGGAACCAATGATGTCTTTGAGCTCTTCTATGTCTCTTCCTTGTCTCTGTTGCTCCTCCCTCATAGCTCTTTGATCTTCTCTAATTTCGTGAAGGATGATGGAGTGCTCTTGATGTTCCACCCTTAATTGTCCCATGTTGGAACTTAATTCTCCTAGGGAGGTGTTGATTTGCTCCCAAAAATTCTGTGGAGGAAAGTGCATCCCTTGAGGCATCTCAGGGATTTCTTGGTGATGAGCTTCTTCATGCGTCTCTTGAGATCCATGAATAGGCTCTCTTGTTTGCTCCATCCTTTTCTTAGTGATGGGCTTGTCCTCATCAATGAGGATATCTCCCTCTATGTCAATCCCAGCCAAATTGCATAGATGGCGAATGAGGTGAGGAAAAGCTAACCTTGCCATAGTGGAGGACTTGTCAGCCACCTTGTAGAGTTCTTGAGGTATAATCTCATGAACCTCCACCTCTTCTCAATCATGATGCTATGGATCATGATGGCCCGGTCTATAGTAACTTCAGACCGGTTGCTAGTGGGAATGATTGAGCGTTGAATGAACTCCAACCATCCTCTAGCTACAGGCTTAAGGTCCAGTCTTCTCAGTTGAACCAGTTTTCCTTTTGAGTCAATCTTCCATTGAGCTCCTTCCACACATATGTCCATGAGGACTTGGTCCAACCTTTGATCAAAGTTGACTCTCCTTGTGTAGGGGCGTGCGTTCTCTTCCATCATTGGCAAGTTGAACGCCAACCTCACATTTTCCGGACTAAAATCTAAGTAATTCCCCCGAACCATGGTGAGATAATTCTTTGGGTTCGGGTTCTTACTTTGATCATGGTTCCTAGTGATCCATGCATTAGCATAGAACTCTTGAACCATTAGAATTCCGACTTGTTGGATAGGGTTTGTTAGAACGTCCTAACCTCTTCTTTGGATCTCATGTCGGATCTCTGGATACTCATTTTTCTTGAGTTTGAAAGGGACCTCGGGGATCACCTTCTTCTTGGCCACAACATCATAGAAGTGGTCTTGATGGGCTTTGGAGATGAATCTTTCCATCTCCCATGACTCGGAGGTGGAAGCTTTTGTCTTTCCTTTCTTCTTTCTAGAGGTTTCTCTGACCTTAGGTGCCATCAATGGTTATGGAAAAACAAAAAAAAGCTATGCTTTTACCGCACCAAACTTAGAATATTGCTCACCCTCGAGCAAAAGAAGAAAGAATAGTAGAAGAAGAAGATATGGAGGAGATGGAGGGATGTGTGTATTCGGCTATATGGGTGGGCTTGTGTGGGAAAGAGATTTAGAATTTTGAAGGTAGGTGGGGTTTATGAGGTAGGTTTATGGGGAAGAGTGGATGGATGTGAGTGGTGAATGGGTGATAGTGAAGAGAGCTTGAGGTGATTGGTGAAGGCTTTTGGGGAAAGGTGTTTATTGGGAAGAGAGGATGAACATTGAGAAGATGGAAGAGTATGAGTGGAGGTAGGTGGGGATCCTATGGGGTCCACAGATGCTGCGATGATCCTGTGGGATCCACAGATCCTGAGGTGTCAAGGAATTGCATCCCTGCACCAATTAGGCATGTAAAATGCCTTTGCATGCAATTCTGGCGTTTAAACGCCGAATTGGTGCTTGTTCTGGGCGTTCAGCACCCAGATGCAGCATGTTTCTGGCATTGAACGCCAGTTCTATGCTTGTTTCTGGCGTTCAGCGCCAGCTTTTCTCAGTGTGCATTCTTGGCATCTGAACGCCAGGATGCTGCTTGTTTTGGGCGTTCAACGCCAGATGCTCCTTACTGGCGTTTAAACGCCAGTAAGCCCTTCCTCCAGGGTGTGATTTTTCTTCTGCTGTTTTTGATTCTGTTTTTGATTTTTCTATTTATTTTGTGACTCCACATGATCATGAACCTAATAAAACATGAAAGAACAAGAAAAATAAAATTAGATAAATAAAAATTGGGTTGCCTCCTAACAAGCGCTTCTTTAATGTCAATAGCTTGATAGTAGGCTCTCATGGAGCCACACAGGTGATCAGGTCAATTTTATAGACTCCCAACACCAAACTTAGAGTTTGGATATGGGAGTTCAACACCAAACTTAGAGTTTGGCTGAGGCCTCCCAACACCAAACTTAGAGTTTGACTGTGGGGCCTTTAGTTGACTCTGTACTGAGAGAAGCTTACTGTGCCTCTTTTTCATATTTACAGAAGGATGTCCTTGAGTTTTAAACACAAGGGAGTCCTCATTCAATTGAAGGACTAGTTCACCTCTGTCAACATCAATCACAGTTCTTGCTGTTGCTAGGAAGGGTCTTCCAAGGATGATGGATTCATCCTCATCCTTCCCAGTATCTAGGATTATGAAATCAGTAGGGATGTAAAGGCCTTCAACCTTTACTAATATGTCCTCTACTTGTCCATAAGCCTATTTTCTGGAATTGTCTGCCATCTCTAATGAGATTTTAGCAGCTTGTACCTCAAAGATTCCCAGTTTTTCTATTACAGAGAGTGGCATGAGGTTTATCCCTGACCCAAGGTCACATAGAGCCTTCTCAAAGGTCATGGTGCCTATGGTCCAAGGTATTAGGAACTTTCCAGGATCCTGCTTCTTCTGATGCAATCTCAGTTGATCCAATGCATTTAGTTCATTGGTGAACAGGGGAGGTTCATCTCCCCAAGTCTCACTACCAAATAAATTAGCATTCAGCTTCATGATTACACCAAGGAACTTGGCAACTTGCTCTTCAATAACATCCTCATTCTCTTCAGAAGAAGAATACTCATCAGAGCTCATGAAGGGCGTAAGGAGGTTTAATGGAATCTCTATGGTCTCTAGATGAGCCTCAGAGTCCTTTGGTTCCTCAAAGGAAAACTCCTTGTTGATCACTGGACATCCCAGGAGGTCTTCCTCCTTGGGATTCACGTCCTCCCCTTCCTTCTTGGATTCGGCCATGATGGTTATATCAATGGCCTTGCACTCTCCTTTTGGATTTTCTTCTGTATTGCTTGGGAGAGCATTAGGAGGGGTTTCAGTGATCTTCTTACTCAGCTGGCCCACTTGTGCCTCCAAATTTCTAATGGAGGACCTTGTTTCATTCATGAAACTCAGAGTGGCCTTAGATAGATCAGAGACTAAGTTTGCAAAATTAGAGGTATTTTGTTCAGAGTTCTCTGTCTGTTGCTGAGTGGATGATGGAAAAGGCTTGCTATTGCTAAACCTGTTTCTTCCACCATTATTAAAGCCTTGTTGAGGTTTTTGTTGATCCTTCCATGAGAGATTTGGGTGATTTCTCCATAAGAGATTATAGGTGTTTCCATAGGGTTCACCCATGTAATTCACCTCTGCAATTGCAGGATTCTCAAGATCATAAGCTTCTTCTTCAGAAGATACCTCTTGAGTACTGTTGGATGCAGCTTGCATTCCATTCAGACTCTGAGAAATCATATTGACTTGCTGAGTCAATATTTTATTCTGAGCCAATATGGCATTCAGAGTATCAATTTCAAGAACTCCCTTCTTCTGAGGCGTTCCATTACTCACAGGATTCCTCTCAGAAGTGTACATGAACTGGTTATTAGCAACCATGTCAATGAGTTCTTGAGCTTCTGCAGGCGTTTTCTTTAGGTGAATGGATCCACCTGCAGAAGTATCCAATGACATCTTAGCTAATTCAGACAGACCATCATAGAATATATCCAGGATGGTCCATTCTGAAAGCATGTCAGAAGGACACTTTTTGGTCAGTTCCTTGTATCTCTCCCAAGCTTCATAGAGGGATTCACCTTCTCTCTGTCTGAAGGTTTGAACATCCACTCTAAGCTTACTCAGCTTTTGAGGAGGAAAGAACTTGGCTAAGAAAGCCTTGACAAGCTTATCCCAAGAGTTCAGGCTATCCTTAGGTTGAGAGTCCAACCATATTCTAGCTCTGTCTCTTACAGCAAACGGGAAAAGCATGAGCCTGTAGACTTCAGGATCTACTCCATTAGTCTTAACAGTGTCACATATCTGCAAAAATTCAGTTAAGAACTGAAAGGGATCTTCAGATGGAAGTCCATGAAACTTGCAGTTTTGTTGCATCAGAGAAACTAATTGAGGTTTAAGCTCAAAATTGTTTGCTCCAATGGTAGGGATGGAGATGCTTCTTCCATGTAAATTGGAATTAGGTGCAGTAAAGTCACCAAGCATCCTCCTTGCATTATTATTATTTTCGACTGCCATCTCCTCTTCTTGTTCGAAAATTCCTGTAAGGTTGTCTCTGGATTGTTGTATTTTAACTTTTCTTAGTTTCCTTTTCAGAGTCCTTTCAAGTTCAGGATCTGCTTCAACAAGAAGGTTGTTGTCCTTGCTCCTGCTCATATGACAAAGAAGGGAATAACAAAGAAAATATAGAATCCTCTATGTCACAGTATAGAGATTCATTTGTGTGAGTAGAAGAAGAAAAGAATGTAATGTAAGGAAAGAGAAGGGAGGAGAATCCAAACACAAGGGTGAGGAGAGCAGAGATATGGGATGAAGAGAAGTGTTAATAAGTAATTAATTAAATAGAAGGATATGAGAGGAAGAAGTTTTCGAAAATAACTTTTGAAAAGGGGTTAGTTATTTTCAAAAATTAGATAAGAAATAAAGTTAGAATTAAAAATTGAAACAATTAATTAATTAAAAATAATTTTTGAAAAAGAGGGAGGCATTTTCGAAAATTACAGAGGGATAGTTAGTTAGGTAGTTTTGAAAGAGATAAGAAACAAACAAAAAGTTAATTAGTTAGTTGAAACAAATTTTGGAAATCAATTTTTAGAAGATAAGAAGATAAGAAGTTAGAAAAGATATTTGAAAAAGATAAGATAAAAAGATATTTTTGAAAAGATATGATTGAAATTAGTTTTGAAAAAGATTTGATTTTTAAAATCACAATTAATGACTTGATTCACAAGAAATCACAAGATATGATTCTAGAACTTAAAGTTTGAATCTTTCTTAACAAGTAAGTAACAAACTTGAAATTTTTGAATCAAAACATTAATTGTTGATGATATTTTCGAAAATTATGAGATAAAATTAAGAAAAAGATTTTTTTGAAAAATATTTTTAAAATTTTCGAAAATAAATAAGAAAAATAAAAAAGATTTGATTTTTGAAAATGATTTTGAAAAAGATAAGATTTTCAAATTGAAAATTTGATTTGACTCATAAGAAACAATTGAATTTTAAAAAGTTTTGAAAAAGTCAACTCAAATTTTCGAATTTATGAGAAGAAAAAGGGAAAGATATTTTTTGATTTTTGAATTTTTAATGATGAGAGAGAAAAACATGAAAAATGATGCAATGCATGAAAATTTTGGATCAAAACATGTGATGCATGCAAGAACACTATGAATGTCAAGATGAACACCAAGAACACTTTGAATGTCAAGATGAACACCAAGAACTTATTTTTTAAAGATTTTCAAGAAAAGAAAATATGCAAGACACCAAACTTAGAAATTTTTCATGTATAGACACTATGAATGCAAGAATGCATATGAGAAACAAGAAAAGACACAAAACAAGAAAATATGAAGATCAAACAAGAAGATTGGCCAAGAACAACTTGAAGATCATGAAGAACACTATGAATGCATGAATTTTCGAAAAAATGCATAAAGAATTTTTAGAAAAAATGCAATTGACACCAAACTTAAAAATTAACTCAAGACTCAAACAAACAACATAAAATATTTTTGATTTTATGATTTTATGATTTTTTTGTATTTTTTTTAAATTTTTTTTCGAAAAACATATAGGAAAAAGAAAATAAGAAATTCAAAATTTTTTAATAAGAATCCCAGGAATCTTTCAATGTTGGCCTAAAGCTCCAATCCAAGGGTTGGGCATGGCTTAATAGCCAGCCAAGCTTTAGTATGCTATTACATGCATTGAAGTGATTAGTTGAATCCTCAGTCCAAAGGAATTTAGACATGGCTTTACAGCCAGCCAGGATTCAACAAATCATCATGAAACACTAGAATTCATTCTTAAAAATTCTGAAGAAAAATATTTTTTATTTTTTGAAAATATTTTTTTTCGAATATTAATTGGGAAAAATGAAAAAGAAGAAAATATTTTTGAAAAATTTTTGAAAACTTTTTGAAAATAAATTAAGAAGAAAATTACCCAATCTGAGCAACACGATAAAACCGTCAGTTGTCCAAACTCGAACAATCCCCGGCAACGGCGCCAAAAAATTTGGTGCACGAAATTGTGTTCCCTGGTAATGGCTCCAAAAACTTGGTGCTCTAATCTTAATTCATAATTTGTCACAACTTCAATACAACTAACCAGCAAGTGCACTGGGTCGTCCAAGTAATAAAACCTTACGTGAGTAAGGGTTGATCCCACGGAGATTGTTGGTATGAAGCAAGCTATGGTCATCTTGTAAATCTCAATCAGGCGGATATCAAATGGTTATGGAGTTTTCGAATAATAATAATAAATAAACAGAAAATAAAGATAGAAATACTTATGTAATTCATTGGTGAGAATTTCAGATAAGCGTATAGAGATGCTTTCGTTCCTCTGAACCTCTGCTTTCCTGCTGTCTTCATCCAACTAGTCCTACTCCTTTCCATGGCAAGCTTTCTGTAAGGCATCACCGTTGTCAATGGCTACATCCCATCCTCTCTGTGAAAAAGATCCAAATGCTCTGTCACGGCACGGCTAATCATCTGGAGGTTCTCGATCATACTGGAATAGGATTCACCCTCCTTTTGCGTCTGTCACTACGCCCAGCACTCGCGAGTTTGAAGTTCGTCACAGCCATCCCTTCCTAGATCCTACTCGGAATACCACAGATAAGGTTTAGACTTTCCGGATCTCAGGAATGGCCATCCATGGGTTCTAACTTATACCATGAAGATTCTAAAATCTCAGACTCGGTCCCCTGTATTAGATATCTAAGAGATACTCATTCTAGCTTGTTTGCATGTAGAACGGAAGTGTTTGTCAGGCACGCATTCATAAGTGAGAATGATGATGAGTGTCACATAATCATCACATTCATCATGTTCTTGGGTGCGAATGGATTTCTTAGAAGCGGAATAAGTTGAATTGAATATAAAACAGTAGTACTTTGCATTAAATCATGAGGAACAGCAGAGCTCCACACCTTAATCTATGGAGTGCAGAAACTCTACCATTGAAAAATACATAAGTGAAAGGTTCAGGCATGGCCGAATGGCCAGCCCCCATGATCTAAGAACTAGACGTCCCAAGATGACCCGAAGATGTTCCAAAGATGTAAATACAATAGTAAAAAGTCCTATTTATACTAAACTAGTTACTAGGATTTACAGAAGTAAGTAATTGATGCATAAATCTACTTCCGGGGCCCACTTAGTGTGTTCTTGGGCTGAGCTTGAATTTTACACGTGCAGAGGCTTCTTTTGGAGTTGAACGCCAAGTTGTAACGTGTTTCTGGCATTTAACTCCAGACTGCAGCGTAGAACTGGCGTTCAACGCCCTTTTGGGTCATCTAAACTTGGGTAAAGTATGGACTATTATATATTGCTGGAAAGCCCTGGATGTCTAATTTCCAACGCCGTTGAGAGTGCGCTATTTGGAGTTCTGTAGCTCCAGAAAATCCACTTTGAGTGCAGGGAGGTCAGAATCCAACAGCATCAGCAGTCCTTCTTCAACCTCTGAATCTGATTTTTGCTCAAGTCCCTCAATTTCAGCCAGAAAATATTTGAAATCACTGAAAAACACACAAACTCATAGTGAAGTCCAGAAATATGAATTTAACATAAAAACTAATAAAAACATCTCTAAAAGTAACTAGATCCTACTAAAAACATACTAAAAACAATGCCAAAAAGCGTATAAATTATCCGCTCATCAACTACCTCATTTTCACACATTACAAACACTTCTTCCCCCCTTGGCCAAATACACTCTTACCCTCCATCTCCTCCATTTTCTTCTTCTTCTACTATTTTCCTTCTTCTTTTGCTCGAGAACGAGAAAACATTTTAAGTTTGGTGTGGTAAAAGTGTTGCTTTTTGTTTTTCCATAACCATTAATGACACCTAAGGCCAGAGAAACCTCAAGAAAGAGGAAATGGAAGGCAATTGCCTCCACCTCTGAGTCATGGGAGATAGAGAGATTCATCTCAAAGGTCCATCAAGACCACTTCTATGAAGTTGTGGCCAAGAAAAAGGTGATCCTTGAGATCTCTTTTAAGCTCAAAAAGGGCGAATACCCGGAGATCCAACAAGAGATTAGAAGAAGAGGATGGGAAGTACTCTCCACTCTTATTCAACAAGTCAGAATCCTAATGGTTCAAGAGTTCTATGCAAACGCATGGATCACTAGGAACCATGATCAAAGTATGAACCCAAATCCAAAGAATTGGCTTACAATGGTTCGGGGAAAATACTTAGATTTCAGTCCGAAAAATGTAAGGTTGGCGTTCAACTTGCCAATGATGCAAGAAAATGCACGACCCTACACTAGAAGGGTCAACTTTGATCAAAGGTTGGACCAAGTCCTCATAAACATATGTGTGGAAGGAGCTCAATGGAAAGTTGACTCAAGAGGCAAGCCGGTTCAATTGAGAAGACCAGACCTTAAGCCTGTAGCTAGAGGATGGTTGGAGTTCATCCAACGCTCTATCATTCCCACCAGCAACTGATCCGAAGCAACTGTGGATCGGGCCATCATGATCCATAGTATCATGATTGAGGAGGAAGTGGAAGTTCATGAGATTATACCTCAAGAACTCTACAAGGTGGCTGACAAGTCCTCCACTTTGGCAAGGTTAGCCTTTCCTCACCTCATTTGTCACCTCTGCAATTCAGCTGGAATTGACATAGAGGGAGACATCCTCATTGATGAGGACAAGCCCATCACTAAGAAAAGGATGGAGCAAACAAGAGAGCCCACTCATGGACCTCAATAAGAGCATGAGGAAATTTCTCATCATGAAATCCCTGAGATGCCTCAAGGGATGCACTTTCCTCCACAAAACTATTGGGAGAAAATCAACACCTCCCTAGGAGAATTAAGTTCCAACATGGGATAACTAAGGATGGAGCATCAAGAGCACTCCATCATCCTCCATGAGATTAGAGAAGATCAAAGAGCTATGAGGGAGGAGCAACAAAGGCAAGGAAGAGACATAGAGGAGCTCAAGAACACCATTGGTTCTTCAAGAGGAAAAAGACGCCACCCTCACTAAGGTGGACCCGTTCCTTAATCTCCTTGTCTAGTTAATTTTTTCTGTTTTCGTTCTCTATGCTTTATTTCTATTTATATTTGTGTCTTATTACATGATCATTAGTGTCTAGTGTCTATGCCTTAAAGCTATGAATTTCCTATGAATCCATCACCTTTCTTAAATGAAAAATGTTCTAAAAACAAAAGAACAAGAAGTACATGATTTCGAATTCATCCTTGAGCTTAGTTTAATTATTTTGATGTGGTGAAAACATTTTTTGTTTTCTGAATGAATGCTTGAACAGTGCATATTTTTTTGAATTTGTTGTTTATGAATGTTAAATTTGTTGGCTCTTGAAAGAATGATGAAAAGGAAAAATGTTATTGATAATCTAAAAAATCAAAAAATTGATTTTTGAAGCAAGAAAAAGTAGTGAATAACAAGGCTTGCGAAAAAAAAAATGAAATGGCGAAAATAAAAGAAAAAGAAAGAAAAAGAAAAAGCAAGCAGAAAAAGCCAATAGCTCTTTAAACCAAAAGGCAAGAGCAAAAAGCCAGTAACCCTTTAAACCAAAAGGCAAGGGTAAAAAGGATCCAAGGCTTTGAGCATTAATGGATAGGAGGGCCCTAAGGAATAAAATCCTGGCCTAAGCGGCTAAACCAAGCTATCCCAAACCATGTGCTTGTGGCGTGAAGGTGTCAAGTGAAAAGCTTGAGACTGAGCGGTTAAAGTCGAGGTCCAAAGCAAAAAAAAGAGTGTGCTTAAGAACCCTGGACACCTCTGATTGGGGACTTTAGCAAAGCTGAGTCACAATCTGAAAAGGTTCACCCAGTTATGTGTCTGTGGCATTTATGTATCCGGTGGTAATACTGGAAAACAAAGTGCTTAGGGCCACGGCCAAGACTCATAAAGTAGCTGTGTTCAAGAATCAACATTCTGAAGTAGGAGAATCAATAACACTATCTGAATTCTAAGTTCTTATAGATGCCAATCATTCTGAACTTCAAAGGATAGAGTGAGATGCCAAAACTGTTCAGAGGCAAAAAGCTACTAGCCCCGCTCATCTAAATTGGAGCTAAGTTTCATTGATATTTTAGAATTTATAGTATATTCTCTTCTTTTTATCCTATTTGATTTTCAGTTGCTTGGGGACAAGCAACAATTTAAGTTTGGTGTTGTGATGAGTGGATAATTTATACGGTTTTTGGCATTATTTTTACATAGTTTTTAGTATGATTTAGTTAGTTTTTAGTATATTTTTATTAGTTTTTAAATAAAAATCATATTTTTGGACTTCACTATGCGTTTGTGTGTTTTTCTGTGATTTCAGGTAATTTCTGGCTGAAATTGAGGGACTTGAGCAAAAATCTGATTCAGAGGCTGAAGAAGGACTGCAGATGCTGTTGGATTTTGACCTCCCTGCACTCGAAATGGATTTTCTGGAGCTACAGAAACCCAATTGGTGCGCTCTCAATGGCGTTGGAAAGTAGACATCTAGGGCTTTTCAGCAATATATAATAGTCCATACTTTACCCGAGTTTTGATGATGCAAACTGGCGTTTAAATGCCAACTTCCTGCCCTATTCTGGAGTTAAACGCTAGAAACAAGTTGGAAATCAGAGTTAAACGCCAGAAACAGGCTACAACCTGGCGTTTAACTCCAAGAAGAGTCTCTACACGTGAAAGCTTCAATGCTCAGTCCAAGCACACACCAAGTGGGCTCCGGAAGTGGATTTCTGCACTATCTGCACTTAGTTACTTATTTTCTGTAACCCTAGCTACTAGTTTAGTATAAAAACTACTTTTAGAGATTTACTTTGAGATAGAGTTTTCATATTTCGAAACTGAGACCATTGTACACGTTTGGAGGCTGGCCTCACGGCCATGCCTAGACCTTTTTCACTTATGTAGTTTCAACGGTGGAGTTTTTACACCCCATAGATTAAGGTGTGGAGCTCTGCTGTTCGTCATGAATTAATGCAAAGTACTATTGTTTTTCTATTCAATTTAAGCTTATTCTTATTCCAAGATATTCACTCGTACTTCAACCTGATGAATGTGATGATCCATGACACTCATCATCATTCTCGCCTATGAACATGTGCCTGACAACCGCTTCCGTTCTATCTGCAATAGCTTGAACGTTTATCTCTTGGGCTCCTGGTTCAGATCAGAGTCTTCGTGGTATAAGCTAGAATTATTGGCGGCCATTCTTGAGATCCGGAAAGTCTAAACCTTGTCTGTGGTATTCCGAGTAGGATCCGGGATGGGATGACTGTGACGAGTTTCAAACTCACGAGTGCTGGGTGTAGTGACAGACGTAAAAGGATCAACGGATCCTATTCCAACATGTGTGAGAACCGACAGATGATTAGCCGTGCGGTGACAGCGCATTTGGACCATTTTTACTGAGAGGACGGGAGGTAGCCATTGACGACGGTGTTGCCCAACATACAGCTTGCCATGGAAAGGAGTATGAATGATTGGATAAAGACAGTAGGAAAGCAGAGATTCAGAAAGAACAAAGCATCTCCATACACTTATCTGAAATTCTTACTAATGAATTGCATAAGTATCTCTATCTTATTTTATATTTTATTTATATTTTAATTATCAAAATTCCATAACCATTTGAATCCGCCTGACTGAGATTTACAAGGATGACCATAGCTTGCTTCAAGCCGACAATCTCCGTAGGATCGACCCTTACTCACGTAAGGTTTATTACTTGGACGACCCAATGCACTTGCTGGTTAGTTGTGCGAAGTTGTGAAGAAGAATTGAGATTATAATAGTGCGTACCAAGTTTTTGGCGCCATTGAGATCACAATTCCGTGCACCAAAAACATATCGCAATACTCAATCAGCATCATGACTGCAACAGTTGGGTTAAAGTGAATTCTAATCTTAAACTACTTCTCGCTGAATATACAACTAATAAAAGTCTAACAGAACCTACAATCACTATGTTAACTATCATTTTTAGGTACCATTTTTAAATTCTCAAAATTAAACTAACTAATAACTTACTACCTCTAACCAACAATTATATTAAAAAAATTAATTTTCTAATTCCTAACTAAGGACAATAAACAACTACTACAAGAAGCATGTTAACATTACTAGCATGACTACCTAAATTATATTGAAAACAAAATTTTAATCACTAATCTCTTCATGGACGGCACCAGTAATATGCACGACTCCATCTAACTGATAGATACGATTTGGATCGTCCTCCATGTGTTCTGATTTGAATTTTGTGAGGTTTCTTTATAAAATTTTTGAGGAGGTTTGTTTGGGGTGGGATTGGGGAATTTTGATTTGTAATTCGAATAAGCTGAATTCGAATTCTATATATAGGCCTAATGTAAGTAAATCGACTCCATTAACTTCAATTTACTAGAGACTCTCAATGGTTATAAATCGAAACTATTACCTTCGATTAGTGTGGTGATAAATCGAAATTGCTTATTTTGATTTACTATAGACAAAATTTGAATCAATGCCAGCCCATTGTAAATCGAATTCAATCTATTCGATTTACTAAGGGAGCTAAATCAAAATTCATTGATTCAATTTTGTTCTATTTAGCCTAATTCAAATTTATTGAATTTGGTTTACGTGTAAACCCCAAATCAAATAATTTGAATCAAGTAGATTTGATTTAGTACTATAAAATCTAATTCAAATTCAATGAATTCGATTTACATACATAACATTTTTAAATTTAAAAGATACACGTAAAATTAATTTATCTTTAGTTTATAAAAACCATTTACCCTAAAAAAGTGTTTCGCTGGGAAACAAGATATGAGGCTCTTTTTGATGAGTTTCAACTTTCAAGATTTTGTTGGTTAATTATGTTATTATCACTAATGAGTGTTAACATAATCATGGCCTGTAAGTTGGATTTTATTTTCTTTTTAGACAAAGGTACGAAGTATATTTACAAATTTTATTAATTAATATTATTAACATTATTGATATTATTATTAATATTATTATTAATATTAATAAACGGTTATTAACCGTTTAGTATTATTTGATTGAAAGGACACAATCTTTTAAAGATTGTGTATGTTTAAAACATTGTGTTTATTGGCTAAAAGGACACAATTCTTTAAAAATTGTGTATGTTCAAAACATTGTATCTATTGGCAATAGAAAAGACACAACCATTTGTATACGTAACTAATCATAATTGCTACGTGCAATATGTATAAATAAGTCATTATCCACTATTTTAGAAATACAAGTACTAAGTGTACATTTTAATCAACTATTAAGAGATTTTTTTGTTCAACAAAGTTGAAAATTTTTTACTATTACTAATTAAAAAATTCTTAGGTTTCATTGTATCTTGGGAGAGTATTATCATCAATTCTATAGCAACTAAGTGTGGGGACAAATATCTCTCTAAAAAAAAACGATCTAATCGTACCTTAAAACCACTACACAAATATAAAATTTTGTCATCTTCTCATACTAAAATACTCAACAAGTTATGCATTTTTGTTTAAGGCAAAAAAGGTTTCTATTTGTCATATACTCAATTGTTAATAAACGAATAAATATATTGCTTATTGTTGAATATTTATTTCTTAAAATAAAAAACCCAAAATCCAGCACCACCGAGTATTGTAGCCTCTTCCCAACACAGTAACATCTTGTATATAAACTAAAAATTGACTATATATAGTGAATATTTGTAGTTGCTAACAATAATAATATTTGTATGAATAATATTTCTAATAATTAAAATATTAGAATATTATTATAATAATATTTTTTTGATAATTGTTTCTATATTATTGATTTTGAAAATAATAATAATGAAATATTCAATCTCAATTGGAGATAAAATAAACAAAATTAAACAGTAATATTATTGATAAAGAGAAATTTTAAGGAAGCAGTATTTTTATTAAAATTTGGTCAATACTTAACTAGCAAAAAAAAAGAGTAATTCCACACTATTAGATATAATCACACCATTAAAATACTAATAATAACTAATTGATAACTACAAATCACAAAACCAGCTAACCTCTTAACACTCTTCGTTGATAAAATCATATATTGCGTAATTTACGTATTGAAATAATTTTTTTTAAAAGTAAATATTGGTATATGATTATCATATTTTTTTTCTATCTTCTTGTGTTTCTCTTAACTTATTTGCAGATACGGTTAGAATCATATTTTTTAGAATAATAACCGTGTAATTACATTTTTTATGTCCTGTTGTTTATCTCAAAAAAAAAAAAAAAAAAAAGACAAAACAACATAAAAATGTTAAAATCAATGAAAAGACAAAAATACTCATTATTCTAGAATTAGAGTTATTTGATTTTTTTAAAGAATAAGATTTATATTTGAATTTAGTAATAATACCTCTTTCAAAGATTAATTCTAATGTTCTAAATTATCTATTTAAAGAGTAACTTAAAAGACAAAAATACTTTAAATTTGTGTTTAAAAAAATTTGATTACCTAATGAATTAATGCATACATAAAACGAAATTTAAATTTTTAATATTTGTTTAAATAGGCTAGTGATTAGTGAATTAACTATTAGATCAATCTAAATTGATTAAATGGTGTTAAAATTGTTTCTATAGATCTAATATTTATTTATTTATTTATTTATTTAATAATATAGAAATAATTATTTATATTATTATAATAATATTCTAACATTTTAATTATCAAATATATTATTCATATAAATATTATTATTGTTAGCAAATACAAATATTCACTTGAATTTATAGTTAATTTTTAGTTCATATACGACATGCTACTATGTTGGGGAGATACCTACAGTACTCGGTGGTGCTGGGTTTTGGATTTTTTTCTTAAGAAAAGAATATTACAACAATAAACAATATATTTATTTGTTTATTAACGATGAATATATGACAAATAAAAACCTTTTTTACTTTAAACAAAAATACATACATTTATCTAAAAAGAAAATAAAATCCAACTTACAGGCCATGATTATGTAAAGGAAAAGTATAAGTAACTAACAATATTTTTGAATAATGTGTGAACAATGTGAATTAATAGGATTAAAAGAGTAAATTAATCGTAAATTTAATTAGTAGCATTAAATTAGGATGTAGTATATTTTTATTTGATTGGTGGTTGTTCATGTTGTTTAAGATGGTCATTATTTACCTAGCACTCTTCTTATATTAATACTCATTAATGATAATAAAATAATTAACCAACAAAATCTTGAAATTCATCACGTGAGTTTTCCTGCATCATCTCTGTATATGCGCCTGATCTATCATTTCCCGTTTCCTACGAAAAAACTTAGTCATCTTCTTTTTAGACTTTGTCGGGTAAACAATCAATTTTGTGAATAATGTGAACAATGAATTTTAAAATTGGTCTAATAAAATAAAAACATACTATATCTCAAATTACTCACTTAAATCTTAATATTAGAATAGGAGAAATTTAGATGCAGTCAATGTCACGTGAAGTTGATAACTGAGACCCGTTAAATGATTTGACTAATTTGACTAAATTTTCATCTAACAACTCTCGACTATCAACTTCACGTGAAGTCTACTACACCTGAATTTTCACCATTAGAATAACCATCTACGATAAATAATCTACACACCTAATAAATTAAACATCAAATATATTAATCGTTGACATTATTTAATATTTTTATTATTTATCTATATTTTTCCAAATTTATTTACCAACACACATGTAGAAGCCATCACCCCTTCCTATACAGAAGACTTCGCCTCTAAATAATCCATATCACCTTATTACTTCCACATGGACTATATGTATGTAATTTTAGAATCCAATGATGACAAATTAACTATTTCCCTTACAATATTATTATGGTAATGAGAAAAAAGCAATTGCAAGGACGCTGAAAAGGAGTAGAGTACAAGAAGTTATAGTGGGTGGCTCCTTGTCTCTGTCGATGGAGAGTGATGAGGTAAGGCTCCACATTCATAAAATGGCTAGAAGGATAAAGTTTTTCTAGATGCTAGATGCTAGTTAGCTGCACGATGTCCCTGTTTCAAATAATTATTATAGATACACATATCCATTTCGGAATTGCATGAAATACCAAGCAGACTATCTATAACAAAAAGTTATTTTATTTAATATAATTTAGTTAAAAATCTATAATTTAATGTTTATAAAATTTATACTTTTACTTTTATTATATTTAATATTATTCAATTAATTCAATAATAATTAATAAATATAAAATAATTTAATTTTAAATTATTTTAAACTAATTTTTATTGTTTTTCAGATATTTTTTATTATGATAATAGTCGCACATGATAATATGGTATAAATGTGATAAATTCACAACATCTATATTGTGTTTTTTCCCTCTATTAGATTATATTGCATAAATTCATTAAATATGGTAATTTTTTTGTAAAATCTCTTGAATATTCTATTGTATCAGAAATTTAAAATTTTTGTAAATTCACAACATCAATTGTTAACTATGATTTCAAAAAATTTTAACATTTTAATAATCTGCAAAGCACAAATTGTGGCAAGTGATTTTTGTAAAAGAACGATTTTAAAAAAAAATTTATATAAAAGAATTGTTAGTCACTATTTCAATTAAAAAAAAGTTAAAAATTATATTAGAATAAATTGTTACAAATGATGAACTTGTATTAAATTAAACAAAGTATAATTTGTTGAATGAGAAATAAAAGGATATGACTCCCAACAACCACTGCACAAGTTGTCTCCAAGGTAGCTACATTGTTAGTAGTTGTGGGCAAATGGGCAATGTCTCTCTCTGCGCACAGAACGGCCATCATCACAAAATGCCACATGCAAAAGAAACGCACCATCGACCCCTCACTCCCTCTCCTTTGTTTTTGTGTGTGTGATAATAATACACCTAACTCGCTAATACACACACAACTACAATCATAAAATTTTCTACTACCCCCCGTGCACTCATGCAATGCAAACATCTTTTTGTGCCTGCTTTTGCATGCACACCACCCCCACATTCAATTATATATGTTTGTGTTCCGATCCTATATTGGTCAACGTAATCACATACATATCTTAATCATGTCTTTCCTTCACAACGATAATGTTCAAAATCAAGTGGTTGCTCGTTGTATCTAGTCTGTGCGCGCCTAATTGTGGAATGATATTTTAGTTTCAGTGGTTCAGATGTGAGAGACTATATATCCCTTATTAGATATATTTAAAAAAAAAAACAAAAATATTATGTGTGCACAAAAAATCAAACATTATATATTTATATATTTAACTCATTTTTAATGTTTATTTTATATTTTAATATATATATTTTATACGAACAATTGATATATATTTGGTGTATACTTAAAATAATTATAAAAATAATTTGTTTGTGTCTCTTAATTTCTTATTGGTTTAAATATATGTGTTGTTTTAATGGTTTTCAATGTATATTTTATATTCTATATATATTTATGGTGAATTCTACTATACTCTCTCTAAAATAAAGGATAAATTACCTCTTGTGACATATATAATAATTATTAATAAATTATTCTTTTATCAGAACTCCAAGATTCACGTTATCTTCTATTTTCTTTATGTTTCTCTTAAAATTTAATAACAGTGTCATTTTCATCATTTCCATCAAATACACCTCTTCCCTAATTTAAAAAAAAAAAACTAATGCATCGGTGGGAGCATATTAAACTATTATATTATTACAAAAAATATTAAATTATTATTCAGATAACAATAAGACGAAATAGAAGTATTTTAATATTCACATTCGCCTCAAATATTAATTAATTATTTTATTATTCATTCCATTAATTACCTACAAAAATTTTATTTATGGTGCAAATTCATATCTGTCATATAAACTCATATCCTCTTGCTTCTCTCCGAACGTAATATCTTCTAATACGAACAAAAATCTTAGAAAGAAGAGAGCTGAAAAATTAATAGTTGTGCTCGTTAAAATTGGAGATTAAAAACGTAAGAACAAGTTCAAAATCCTAACTTGATTGATTGGAAATGGTGATTCAATTTGAAAGGAATTAGAATTTTAAAATTGGAGAAGAAGTGTATTTGGTAGAGATGATGAAAATGACATTGTTATCAAGTATCAAGAGAAACATACAGTACAAGGGAGGCGTGAATTGGCAGCGGTTTTTTTCTTGTTTAGCGGCGGTTTTAAATCGCCGCAAAATCAAATGCCGGCGTTTAACCGGACCGCCATGGATATGGGCGCCGGGATTGGATTTGGCGGCGGTTTCCAGCAACCGTTGGTATAACCGCCACTAAATCAAAATTTTGTGGCACACCAATAGAAAACCGTCGTCAAATGAGACTGACACAATTTGCTTCATATTTACTGGCGGTTTTTAAACCGCCGCTAAACTTAATACAAATTTAAAAAAAAATGGATTTTCATTTTAAAATAGCCAAGAACAAAGGAAAAATGAAAGAAAACAGATAAATTTTACTAATTATATTTCTATCACACTCCCAGGTTCAACTAATAGCCAAGAACATTGTTCTTATTCGATACAGTATGTAAATTTCCTATGTACAATGATGGAAACAAAGGAAAAATGAAAGAAAACAGATAAATTTAAAGCTCAGAACTAAGACAAAACTACACACATATTACAATATTCGTGCATTTTAAAACTATCCAATCGATGCTTGTCTAATGACGAGAAACAAACAGATCACTCTTCGTCTGATTCAGAATCCTGAACCTGCAGCCTCTTTGGTCCTTCGATACAATTTGGTTCCCTTCTAACCGGTAGAATGATATTCCTAACCATTTGATTTGCTGATAGGGTATACAGATAACATGAGCAAAGAGATCTCTTATGCGAAAAACTAACAACAAATAAAAACATATCTTTTATATGAAAAAAAAATTTATCCATTATGATGATCAAAACCACAAGACCACTTTATTTCTATGTAGGGGTACATAAATCCTACTCTGCAATCAATTTTGAAACTCCTAGTTAAACTATGTGCTTAAATCTACACTGCCATATTCCAAGCACAAGTTCACAACAAATCTACTGAATTTAAACAAACACAGAACAATAAATAGAAAAATTAAATCACTTAAAATAGTTCCTATATGCTAACTTTCATTTAACCATTTTGTTCCTTTCGAAATAACAGATTGGCTGTATTGCATTGAAACAGGAGATCAAATGGTGTAAATAGAGCTACAGACTTTACATGCATACATGTCACTAAAATGTTCATCCGTAGAGATCTTGCAAGTTGGAATTCCACCTGGTGTGCAATGACAGATTTACTCTGTGAAAAGGAAGGGGAAAACATATTTTTGTTTTCAAAAGAACATAAAAAAAATGCATTTCCAAATTCAAATGATAACAAAATTAACAAATAGATTTTTACCATTTCACCATACACAACATCGACAACTTGATCAAGTCTAGCTTGATGCCTCAACAGGAATGGATGCAAATGATCGGTATAGAGTTGTTCTGCACCCTGTTCAACAAGCACCATGTGATTTTGTTAATTTATTACTACCCAATATACCGGAAATGTTATCCCGTAGAAGAGGACAGCTAAAAGAGAAGTAAAATAGCATAATACAATATATCCTGCTCAAGAGCTAAAAAAGATAGTATTAACTAACTAACTAACGAAGCAAATTCTCTGAAAACACAGCAAGGAAAGCAGTAATGTGCAGACGTTTGATTAAGCTTATATTAATAGTAGGAAGCTGTAGCGAAATAAGAAATATAAACTTCATGTGGTAATAGAGTAGAAAACAACCCCATCTCCTTATTCTCTGCACAAAACACACAATTGTTACTTCCCTTTCAACTTTAAGGTATGGCATAAATTTACCTTGCCCAAAAAAGTAATGAAAGCTAGAGAACATCAATTTTCTTTCCTGAAATACTTAAGCATCAATGTGACAAAATGATAGCACAAGATATAATTAATAGATTTTTGCAAACATTTCTGCTACACTAAAAGATTTATGCAAAATTTGACTCGTGTGCAAAATTTAAGAGACTAATTTGAGCATTTACTCTTGAAAATAAGCATTTTCACAAGATTTTTTAAAAATTAAAAAAATGAGCATTTTTGTTATTAAATATCAGAAAACAGGGAGTTCAATTAAGTATTAATTAAACACGCCTGAGTCCAAGAGTAGTACTAACTTACAACACATAGCTAATTTTGCCATTTGGCAATACCATCAGAACCATCCAGCTAGGAGCAACACCATATCCAGCTCCTGCAGCACCTATTACCGAGCCATACGGATTTCCAGCAAAGGCACCACCAAACTTTAACCTAAGAATTCCCAAAAAATAGTTTTCTAGGTGTAAAAATGATTTTATTTTTCCGTCTACAGTTTTTTACATTTGTTTTGGTCCGTCTTCTCTTTATTAGAATTTTGCCTCCCACCACTTAGATCTAATAATAAGTGAAAAATGAAACTAAAAAATATTTGTAAGGACCAAAAGTAAAATTGGCAATATTTTAAAAACTAAATTGTATATTCTAAAGTACTTATAAGGAACAACGGCAAAAATGTGTCCATGTGTGTGTCTAATATTAAAAAAATGTCCTATATTTATATTTTATAGGGACTAAAAACATATTTAAACCAACAAAACAAATAAGTAAATTTATGGTTAGTTGATTAGTTCATCATTCATTATTATGGGTGACACAGGATTCCTTTTATATAAAACCACTTATATCATCAGCATATGTAAGTATATATTATTAGCATAGCTTAGTTGAAGACTGCACCTTAAAGAGCTCAATAACTTCAACTCCAGGACCAACACCCTTGACTATTCTCAGATAGTGAACACCTTAAAGTTTTACCCTGTCACAGAAAAATCTCGACTTTGATTAAAAGATTAAAACTAATCACCATATAAGATCGATTGCAGAAAGCACCATGAATACCTTATATTTCTTATTGTGTATCTCTTCTATGGCGTTTTATGCAACCTCTTTTGTTTTGAAAGCCACAAAAGCATACCCCTTACCTTCTTCACTGTCTCTGTCTTTCATTAATTGCACCTGAAAAAGTAACAACAAAAATAAACTTCTAACTAGATATTTCAGCTTTTCTCTCTCACTTGCCAAAAAATCTAGTCTTCCATAACATAATGCATTACTGCTATAGTGAAATTGGTAACTTTTCTGCAAACATTTCTGCTACACTAAAAGATTCATAAGTTGGAAACCATAAGAGAGATCCAACATTAGTATAAATACACACTTAAGCAAATGCTAGTATAAATATTTTTGCTACACATACCCATTTTACAGATAAAACCATCAACTCAATGAACTCTTACAAAAGCCCATAGATCAGAGGGAACTACTTCCTCACCTTGTCTACTGCTTGGTGATGCTGCTGCTGGAATACAAATCGACTTCTTTGCCTGACTTTTCCTGAACAAGTTTCACAACAACAATAACTACTTTTTACCTTTTGATTAGTTATCTCATAAATCTAAATCTAATTTAAATAGACACAAGAGAATATCTCCTTGGTATAGCTAGTTATTGATAGAACATGAGTCTTCAGGTGGTTTTGTGTGAAAAGTAGTACTAATTGAAAAGATAAGCTTACTTATTAGTGTTGAAAGCTCCGTTAATGATTATTGTTATAGTGACAGCCACAATATCCTACTAGCTTTCTACTTTTCATGTGGGTTAAATCCCCATGACAAGCCTCCATCATCAACTCTTCAACCCCATTAATCCATTTATTAATCAATTATATCTCACGAGGACAAAATCCATCATCATTTGAACAAATATATAATAATAAAAAAAACTATCTAACCGGGAAGTGCGATCCTCATCATGCATGAAAAGAATCAAAGTAAAAGAAAATGATCAAAATTAATTATTTAAAATAATCGTATCTGACCTTCGCTTATTAACAAGAGCTGAGATCTGCACTATCACTGGTCTTGCGTTGTCCACCAAACAATAAGCAGAAGGCGGCTAAATTGAAACCACCAAATCAAGAAGAAAAGGTATAATGTGAACCAAAATTGAAATCTGAGACCAAATTGAAAGAGGGATTTTTCAAATGCCAATAATCTGAACCAAGAGTATGGGCATACCTAGGATCGGGACTAGAGGGAGGAGAGAGCAGATCAGCGGTGGACCCACCAGCAGGGGGAAGCACCACGCAACTGGTACTGACGAGCGGTGGCTACACGGCGGCAAGGATTCACGATTGGGGATTTGTTTCGCGCCTCTACTCCCATTCTTGTTCGCACCAAGAAAATAGGAAAGAAAAAAAACACAACTGAAGAATTAGGGATGAGCGAGAGACGAGAAGACAAGCCAGCAGCAGGTCCAACCCGACGACGACGATGACGAGGATAGGTCTGGACTTGACGAAGAGGGAAGAGACAGCATCGCGACCAGCAACTCCGAAACGACCTTCTGGCGACGCAAGGAGATGCACAGACCTTCGACGGCGAGAGCTGCTATTGGCGAGGGCTGCTTAAGGTGAGAGTTTCCAGAGGCGAGTGCTTCGACGGCTGGAAGGCATAGGGAGTCAAGGCTGAGGGTTAAAGCTGGTAGGGAGTGTATAACGAAGGAGAAGAGCGCGATGAGTGCTTTTCGAAGGGGAAGTAGTATATATGATGGTGTTAGTATTTTATTAATAATAATAATAATAGGATCAATGTCCTGATTAGTGGCGGTTGTTCAAGAAATAGCCGCTAATCAATCAGACTCTGCGGCACATGATGTCAATTGCTGCAATCTTTGATATTTGCGGCAGTTAGATAAACAGCCGAAATTTTTTGGCTGCTATCCTCCGCTTATCCTGTAGTGATAGTGTCAATTGAAAAGAAAAGAGAAGATAACGTGAATTTTAAAATTCTGATAGAAAGATAATTATCAATAATCACGGTATATATCACAAAGGGTAATTTATACTTTATTTTAAAGAGGATACAATAGAATTCACTTATATTTAATATGTGTTTAATATGTGTGAATAATTTAGTTGTTGATTTTTTAGCACGCATAACATGATTGTTAACAATAATATTAATAATTCATGAAATAATTAGTTTTAACACAATAACCTAGGACGGATGTGTATTGTCTATCAACCATAATGAAATTTTTGTATGAGAATGGTAAAATAATTCTAGGCTCATGGCTCAAAAATAAATTTATTATTTAAATGTGTGAAAATATATAATGAAGAGTGACTATTTATAAGTCAAGAATACAATCTAATCACAAAAAAAAGAAAAAAAATTAACCTAATATCATAATATAAATAAACATAAAATCAATACAAAATGTACTTAGATACTATATTAACTTATAATATCATAAATATATTCTAACATCCATCTCCTTCAAATTCAAGTATTTTGCCATTTATTAAAAAGTTGCAGAATAAAAAATTTAAATAATATGTAAACAAAATTCTCATAAATTTGAAATCACTGCAAAATCTTGGACATAGACTAAACTTTAATTTGGAGAACAACATGCAGACGGAATGTAGGAACTCGAATGCAAGCAAAACTGTTGAAAGTTAAAAAGCACAAAAAATTACTATAATATTGAGAGATTGATGACACTATCAGTGACAAATCAATTATCAAAATGGTGACCGTTTTAATGATAAAATAATAATAGGACATGAAGGACTTTTTGGAGTATAATTAGTTAATTACTTGAGTGGTGTGACACTCCGATTAAACTATCGGAAAGGAATCAAATGAGATAACATAAGATGAGAAGACACTATATTCAACTCAAAATCTTAAGGTAGTAAATTAACGAGTCTCTCATCTGATAAACTTCTCACTCTTTCTTGCTTTCTTTGATGTGAAACTAATTTCATACATTCTTTATACTTACAACATTAACAGTGTATCGAGGTGCAAGGCATATGAAATTCAAATTCGAATGCCATTTGTTCCCTCAAGCTTAGCAGAAGATGAGGAATGCATACAATAGCTAGTAGTCGTGGTGATGAACAAAATTTACTCTTAACAGAGAATCTGGGGTAACAATCTCATAATATTTAAGGAGGATATCATATTTTTAATACCATATTAGAATTTATTATAATAACTCAAAAATAAACTTGACATTCGTATGTGTGAGAATGTACATGAAAAGTGCCTATACATAAACTAAGAATACAATTTAATCATAATTACAAAATCAATCTAATATCAAATTAAATAAATATAAAATTAATATGAGATATACTTATATATATACTTTATTAATCTATTATATCCTAAATATATTCTATCAAATAAGATGTCTTAAATATAAATTTTTTGTCTATATGTATTTTTTTTATTTAACAACTTAAGTTTTTAAGTGAAATAGTTCATTATATATAGCCATAATATGAGTTCATAACATGTCAAGTTAGTACTTAAATTCATCCATAAATTTATATTTACGTCTCAATTTGATTTTTAAAGTTTTAATTTATTCAATTTGGTCTTCTAATTTGACATTTGTAATTCTTATTAGTCTATGATTCTGGTTTTGTCACATAACCGTCTAAGGCATATTCAGATAAATTGGTGGGTATCACATTGGACTCTCTAACAACTATTTGACGTATCGTTTGAATATTTTTACCTGAATTTACTCTTTAAGTAGCTTTTAAAACCCTGAAGTAAAATTAGAATTGGTATTTTAAACGTTTCATAGAAAATAAATTGAAGTAAAAAAAAGTTTTAATTGCTACTTCAGATGGTCGTCAGTCCATTTAAGCACGTTTTTAATGGTTTTGTTACAAAAACAATATCAAGGACTAAGGTGAACCATAAATGCTAAGTTAGAAGCCAAATTAAATAAATCGAAACTTTAAAAACTAGATTAAGCACGAATATAATTTCGGGGATCAATCCAAGCATTAACTATGTGATTATATATATAAAAGTCTAGATCATATCTAATTTAAAACTAATATATGTCTACCCAATAATTTCTCATCTACGACATCTTTGGCTTTTGATGGGAACTTATTTTTATTTTTGAAAATTTCACATCATTTTGATATGTATAGATTTTAACGTTAAACTCTTAATCTACGGTTGTTGTGTAATTGACATCAAGAGTAGAGGTGGTGAATTGAGTAAATCTGCTTCAACTAGAATTAAAGAAACGGATCTCTCTCTCTCTCTCTTCTTGAAAGAATATTGGCAGTATGGGGCTATGGACAGGCACATGCCTTGCTGGTTTGGCAAAATCTGATGAGATTTTGATTAAAATGACATAATTTTTAAATTTTTATTTGAAATTTTGCAATGATAGTGGGGAAATGAAGAGAGTTGTTCTATTGATAGAGGACATGAGGAGCTGTGGGAGGGGCCATGAGTTGTTTACAAATTTTTAGTGCTTCAATGAGTTGTTTCCCAACCCCAAGAGTTTAGTGACTGATCTTGAAATGAATTCCACGGAGAGGAACTTATTGTGTTTTCTTTTTTTTTTTATTAACTTATTATGATTACTAAATGGAGTTAATATTTAGTTTATTCCTTCAACTTGTATGGAGTTTTAATTTAGTCCACGAAGTTCAAATTACTTCTATTTAATCTTCAAATTTTGCAAACGTGATTCACATTAGTTTTTGGAATAATTTTTAGCACACAAACATTAATGGAGTGTTGACATGGACAACCAAATACCATGCTAAAACTTGTAAAACGACACCGTTTTGATTTTGGCGCTCAAATATCTCAAAAACGACACTGTATTACTTGGTTTGGGAGAAAATTTTTTAATAAATACTACTTATGATGTTTTTGGCCTATTTGAGTGCCAAAACAAAAACGTCGTTTTACAGAATTCATGTGGCATCTGGCTGTCTATATCAGCGTTCCATTAACGTCTCTATGTCGAAAAATATCTTAGAAACTAACATGAGCCACATTTGTAAAATTTGACAACTAAATAGAGACAATTGAAATTTTAGGGACTAAATTGAAATTTACGGACAAGTTTACGGATCAAATTGAGTATTATCTGAATGTATGTATTTTGGTTTTATGGAACAAGGATTTGATGGGTTTGTGTTATTTATTTAACTTTTTTAATGGTAATAATAAAATAACCCTCAATTTTAATTCCTTACTTCTTTTAGTCTTAATACAATACATTTTCGTCTCCAAATTATATGAATCTATTTATATTCCATTGGTGATGGGGTTTGGGGGCCATGTTGCACGTACTGAACTTGAATGTGTCCCCACCTCATAAACCCTTTGAAATCAAAATCTTTATTTTCATTACATTATTATAATATTTGACACTTGCAACATATATAGATTTCAGACCCATACATATATACACTACAAAATCACGATGCAACTTCAAGATATTGGCGGACACTATCCTTGTTGCCCAAGAAGTGGTGCATTCCAGAACAAATAAGCGAAATGATCCCATACATGGCTATTAAAATTGATCTGTAAAAGACATATGAACGCTTTAATTGAAACATTACTCGTATATCTTTTAAGATATTTGTACGCCCAAATCCATAACTACTCTTGTTTGGTGGTGCATAACCTTAGCTTTAGTGAGGATTCCTTGAAATAGTAGCAGTATAGAGGCTTTTTGACTAACTAGAGGGATATTAGGCACGGGGAACTTAATTTCACCATATCTTTTTGTTTTTTCGCATCAAAAGAATAGCTCATTTGCTTTCAGATAATGTGACTTTAAACTAGGATTGTTTACCAATTGGATATTAACAAATTTGTTATCTAATTGTACTTAAATATACACTACAAGAAAATAAGTTTTCTGCCACGCTTTTAAAGTGTGCCGAAAAGTGCTTAAAAGTGTGCTGACAGCTTTTCGCCACGCTTTTTGAGCTATTGGTACACTTTTGAAAGGGTCACATCCGCCAGCGTGCCGGTTGCTCTATTGCCATGCTTTTGTGGATCTATCGGCACGTTTTTTTTTGCCATGCTTATGTCTCTTGCCACGCTTAAAAGCGTGGCCATAAGTGTTAACCTATAGCTACGCTTGAAAAGCGTACCGAAAAAGTCACATATCGCCATGCTTTTAAAGCGCCCCCAGATTGTTTGTTTTGGTTACGCTTATAAAGTGTGCCGATAGGGTAAGATATGATTTCACTTTTTAAACGTGCTAATAGGATAATGTATGGCTATGCTTGGTAAGCGTGGCTATTTATAACTACAGAAAGATACGGGTACGCTTATGAAGCATGCCAATAAATGAGGATATATGGATACACTTTTAAAGCGTGCCTGTTGAGGCCAATAGTAAGATATAGCCACGCTTTTTAAGCGTGGCCATAAATTAGGTCAAATTTTTTTTCATTTATTTCGTGCAAAATTCATATATAATTTTAAAATTATAGACCAATTTTACATTGTATATATCAACAAATCCATCATATATATAAACTTCCCCATTAAAAAAACCTTATATATAAACTTGTCACCACAAAAGTAGACTTTGATCACAAAGTACCAAAAATCAAAGTCATAACAAGAAAATAAGAATTACAATTTCAAGTGTCACATAACTATTTTCTTATACTTAGTTACAAAATATCAAATTTCATGAGTAATGTGTTCATCCATTATGAGCTCCATTGTTTTTACCACTGCCCTGCAAAGAACGACAAAAAATCTATGATGATTATTTGTAGCGAGAGAATGAGGAACAAAAAAAAAAAACCTACTTGGCTTAAAGGGAAAGGTTGGCGGAGCTAGCAGCAATTTTTAACAAATAACAATATGGATAATGGATATGGTTAGGGAAAGCCTTTGCTAGAATAGAAAACACAGCAATTTTAGCTTTAAACAAGTCTAAATAGTTTAACAATAATAGCAATAGCAATAGCAGTCAGCAACCACTAATAACTCAAACCCACAATTTGAGTGCATAATCTCAAATAAATAAATAAATAAATAAATAAATAAATAAATAAATAAATAAATAAATAAATAAATAAATAAATAAATAAATAAATAAATAAAGCGCTTAATATACTAGAATAATTTATCCTGTTCCTATTTTGACAAATATTACTTAATATACTAGAATATTTTCCTTCCCTTTTTACAATAAAGGATGAACTCTAATCTTTGGTCTCTTATTTTTATTTATGAAAATGACTCTAAAAGTGTTGAAGTGGATTTTTAGAGAGAAAAAGAAATTAAACTTAATCGTGATAAGGTAGCATTTAAAAATATACTAATTTTTATCGTCATTCCATTTCATTTCATAGACTATACAGTAATAATTAATTTGTACAAAGCCTAATATAGCAAGAGACAGAAATCTCATTCTAATTAATTAAGGTATAACTTCTGTTTATGGCCTAGCTAGTAGCATTAAAGATGAAAAATTGCTTCTCTATTGTCCCAAATGGATCTCATTACTAACATTTAGTTAGAACCCCAACAGGATAATCACATGACTGTTCTTAATAATGAATTGAATACAAAATATTCTGTAAAAAAAAAAAAGAAGAGGAAGAAGAGAGAAAGAAAAAAGCCACTAATCAAACTCTTATTAGATGCAGTGCTTTGTTTTTATAAGAAAAATTACTAAAAATCAAATAAACAGAATGTCATAAAAACTCATGTAAATCTATGAATAATTACACAACAACCGAATGGAACATATCTAACCTGAAGTGCAACCCAATTCTTGATGGCTCCAAAATAGTTTCCAAGGTGAATTGACTCAGTTGGCTGCACTCCCGAGACTACCCGTTTCCTGTGAGAGAGAAACAAGAAAACCACATTTTGACATAACCCAATTAACGAGGCAAAAAGAGAAAAAAATAGATATGTGAACCCAATTGAGCATTAAAATAATGAAACTAAAAGAGAAGAAAAAAAGAGTGATTTTTACTTGAGAGGGGTTGGAGGAGTGATCGTGTCTGAAGAAGTAGAAGGTGCGGCAGTGGCAGAGGAGGCACAAGAGCGGATAGAAGGGAGTGATAAGCGAGAATGAAGGAGGGTTGAAGCAGCACACAACCTGTTTGTTGAAATGAAAATGAGAATAAACTGAGAGACACGGAAATATATAAGTTTAAAAAAAGAAAGAAAAGAGAGTGTGTGTTTGTTTGTACAGTGAAGGAGCAAATAAGCGGTTGGACAACTTACTTACAAGTACTAAGAAGTTGAGATGCAATTAATACAAAATGAAATAAATGCAAGTTGAGATGAATGTTATATCATTGAACTTAACTTTTAAAACATTTATAAGTTAATATTCATGAAGGCAGCTGCACAGCCACTGGGAACACGATAATCAGCCAAGGTTAGATTATTACAAGAAAAGTCTTTATAAGGGAAGTTTTCGGACAAAACAAGGACCTACCGGTTCACTGCATGTACCAACAGATCTCATTAGTATATTTGATGTTCCATCATATAATAAGATGCGGACTTGAACAGAAGCTGAGGAAGCTGCTGCAGCTGCCTCTCTTGCTCTTTTTTATGAACTACCCTTGGGAAGAACAGGAAGTCTTGGGGGAATTGCTGATTCAAATATAGCAAATATGTCACGGTATGTATCCCAAGCAAGAAGCCCTGTAGTTCCAGAGTCAACAATTGACCAATCACTAGCCATGTATACAGAGAAGTAAGGAATATATGGCCAAAAAATTGCAACATACCTGCAAATATTTGTGCATTCAGAAAACAACCACAGTAATAATATTTAACATACAAAATGCTTTTGCTTAACCATATTAAGATAAAAAGCATATAAACCACAAAACATTATAAATAAATTTTGAATCACAATAGTAACGGTTTTATGTGTTGTATATTCTATAAAGAAAAATGAAACCAGCTATTACATTTAAGAATTAAAAACATTAGTTAATTCGATTGAATTATGGAAATAAATTAAAAGTAAGAAAGAACTTACTTCCCAGAATTGCTCACAGAAAGAACAGAGTATGAATCATATGGAACAGGTGTACTAATGTGCTTCTTCCCCTGCTTCACAGGCAATGGTTCAAAAAAATCTCCCTTTGATCTTCCAGTTTCTGATGGGTTGGTAGCAGAGCTACAGGTGGAAGAGATCTAGGGTCAAACTCGCAGATAATAACACTAATATTAAATTTAATAGATGATAATAATTGAATGTAAATATTTGATAGATGTCCTAGCAGCTCTACAACAGCTGGTGGATTCAATAGAAATGACAATAATTGAATGTAAATATTTAGCCATCACTTGCTCCAACTAAGCTATTATAAATAGCCAAGTTCTCATCCTTCTACATACACCAACTCACTCAGATTCTTCCAAAAATTTTGTCAATTTAGCATTATTATAGAGCTTCCTTATATTTCTTTTACATTAAAAATAAAAAAATTATAAACAACAACAAACACAAGCAACAATCATAAAGGAAAAAATTTGTTGAAGGTTTAAGAAACAATGTATCCCATGTTTGAAAATTCTGAAAAGTGGAACTGAAAGGTGATTTACAATGGAAATGTAAAATTTTCAAATAGCACACTTGCAGCGGTAAAAATTCAAAGAGTAACATACCATATGATATCTTTTTTCAAAATAAAAATAAAAGACATATCACTATAAAGTTATAAAGAAAAATTTTACCCAAATGCAGCCATATTCATAATAAAATTTTAAACTAAGATACCTCAATAATTTGTTCACCACTCTTGAGACAGTTTCTACCTATAACACAAATCGTTCCACCAGAACCTCACCAGTGATCTTTGCTCCACATAATGTCGTGTCTTTTGCTTTAGAGGCTGCACAATGCTGCACCTCCTGCACCAAGTGTACAAGCCTATCTGTTGCATGGGAGCCAAGTCCGCAAGCACTGTAGCTATAGTGAGACTGCAAATCATAATTAGTTAGAAACCAAACTATTATCCTTCTTTTTATTTTAGTTTTCTTCAATTCAAATAACAGATGCATTTCAGGTAACTATATTTTGAATAATAAAAAAATAACTTAAATAACTAGGAACACAGAACACAACTCTCATCTCCACAAGCAACAATCATATCATCATCATATACCTGAAATAAAAAATGCACAGAAAAGAACCCTATGCTAGTGGGGCATTTAAATAAGTTTTTTGAAAGAACTTCAAAAACAATACTCAGCTGATGTTGCAATAATAATAATAATAATAAATAACAAAAAATTTTCAGATTCAATAAATCATGCAATCGCAATCGCTATTCCAATTTTGAAGTTAGGGAAGAAAGAGATACCAGTGTTTACGGTGCCGATTGAGGGAGAGACAACAACGATTGAGGGTTCCAAATCCAACGAGGGTTTGCGAGAGAGAGACCGCTGAGGGAGTAGGAGGGAACGCCGATGCGTTGATGGTGCGACAGAGAGAGGGTGAACGATTGAGGGTTCCGAATCCAACGAGGGTTGTGTTGATAGTGCGAGGGTTTGGTCCGAGGGTTGAGAAACAAAGAGAGGGCCGGGTGCGAAGGTTAGAGGAGGGGATGTGCGACGGTCATTGAGGGCTGGGTGCGATGAAGATGAACATGACGGCGCGGCGTCACTTTTAGGGTTAAAAGTGAATTTGAAAACAAAGTAAATTAAAGTAAGGTGTTAAAACTGAAAACAAAGTAAAGTATGCTATTGTTATCACTTTTAGTGTTAAAACTGAAAACTTTGGAAAAAAGTAAAGTGTGGACACAAATGCGTGGGAAACTAAGTTTTGGGGGAGGGAACTTTATCGGCACGCTTTTGTAGGGTACCTAAATAAACATAAGATATGGGCACGCTTTAAAAAGGTGACTATTGGAAGACAAACTAGCCACGCTTTTCAAGCGTGCCGGTTGCCCTTGCAAAAAAAAAAAAAAAAACGTGGCAAAATTTCAAATCACTGACCACCCTCGAAAAAACGTGCCAATATCCCTCTATGGGCACGCTTTTCAAGCATGGCAAAAAAGCGTGGCCAAATCACAAATCAGTGGCCACCCTCACAAAAGTGTGGCCATTGACCACTTTTCAAGAAAAAAGTGTACCAACAGGCCTTTTTTCTTGTAGTGATGCTAGATTGGATATTAAGCTTTTTTTTTTATCACAGATCGATTTGACACTCTTTGGATTGGATCAGATAGTTAGATCTGCATTCTAAATTTTTTTAAAAAAATAATGAATTAACAAATTTAAAAAAAGAATAGACCCATAAATAAAAAATTAAACATCAATGTTTACAAAAAAAGTCAATTACAACCACCACAACCTTGATATAAGTAGACATACAAAAAATGAAAAAAAAATAAATAAATCAATACAGCACTACAATAGCACATAAAACAAGATGGTGAACATGGCAACGTTGGTTGTGGAGGAAGGAGGTATCATTGGCGGCTACGGAGGCGTGGAATAGAGGAATGAAAAAGCAAATAGAAGAGAGTACCAGTAGAAGAACAATGTGAAGAATAGAGAAGGGTAGAACAAAATTGGAATCAAAGCAAAAATCGATGCAGAAATGCAGATCCAATCAAAGCAAATCACTGGCGAGGAACACAACGAAAAGCATAGTGAGGCATCGAACTATCCGGCGTAGGGAAAAACAAGGCGGAGAGCAGCAAGCTCACGAAGAACATAGTGAAGCATGCAATGTAAAGTGTTTTTTGTGACATTGTCAGGACCCACTGTGGTATGGTTTAGTTCACTGTCCTCAGGTTTTATGTCATATTTTTTTTTATATCAAATCAAAATTTCTTGCTCCTTTTACCACCCGAAGAACCCAAGCAAAACGCCTTGTTTCACTACAAGAAACCGACGAATATCGCAAAATTACTGTCAGATTTAATTAGTGGCGGCTTTTGCATTGGTTACAAGCTATATTTAGTTCTCCGAATTAGTTATTGTCAAATTTTATGTTCGGATACTAAATCTGATGGTAATTAGTAGCGCGAAATATTATTTCAATGATGCCATCTTTACCCGTGGATCTTTTGTCAGATTCGGCCACCAGTATATCGTTTTAGTGAAACTGTGATGCCAGGACATCTTGGCTAGTTTCACAAGCCATTTTTAGTTTATTTTAGGGTAGTTTCATACATTTCTTAGGTAATAAGTAAGTATTTGTATGAGAATTTTATGCATGCCTTGATTCAATCAAACATTGTTAATTTGATGCATTTTCATAAGATTTATGCAAGAAATATCTAATGCTATGAATGATGCAAAATCTTGTGATTATGGCAAGGCTTTGATGCATTTGTTTGGTTGATGATAGGTGGAAAGAAGCAGAGGAAGAGCAAGGAAGAGGAGAAGGAAGCAACGTTAGTGGCAAAAGTTTGCTCACCAACGTTGCCTCAAATGTTGATGAAGGAGGATAAAGCAACGTTTCAACGTTGCTGGCAACGTTGTATAAAAGTGGTGCCAACATTGGAGGGAACATTGGTGAACCAACGTTACCTCCAACGTCTTTGATAACTCTCAAAATTGGAGCTGGACAAATTTCTTTGTGTGCGTACGGACAGCTATGTGTGCGTACGCACAAAAAGAAAAATTCAAGCTGTGCGCACGCACAAGAAGAAAAAATCACAGTGTGTGCACGCACAAGGCGGTGTGCGTACGCACAAGTAAGCAACATCGGAGATAACATTGGTAATCCAACGTTCAGTCCAACGTCTGCGATGGATCTCCAAATTTGAGCTACCAAAAATGCCTTGTGTGCATACGCACGACCTAGTGTGCGTACGCACAAGTAGAAAAATTGTAAGTGTGCATACGCACAGCGTTGTGTGTGTACGCACAAGAAGAAAACTAGCAAGTGTGCGTACGCACAAGGCAATGTGCGTACATACAAGTGGGCGAACGTTGGTGCACCAACGTTGAGTCAAACGTTAGCTGCAACGCTCAGTTATTAATTTTGCAACGTTTGACTCAACATTTTTTTGCAAACGTTGATCACCAACATTCTCACCCACTCACTCTAATTGGGAACCCAATTGATCCCATTGTCAACGTCATAATGGGTGGCACTCCTAACTGCTTCAATCAAGGCCAAGGCCCACATCCAAGTACAATGAAGACTCAATTGAAGATGGGAAGGAAAGTATAAATAGAGGAGTTTATGAAGATTGAAGGGAGCTCTCTGGAGGCCCTGGGGGGGGGGGGGCTCTGGGCGTTCAGATCCCTGATTTTATTTTCTCTACACCTTTCTTTAGTTTTATGTACTTTCTTTTTCTTAGCTTTTTACACAGATTGAGATCTGGATCTAGAATTAGAACTCTGCAATCATTTCTTTTGTACTTTCTTTACCTTTTTTGCACTTTTCTTTCTTTTTGATTTGAATTGAGCTATGAACAACTAAACCCCTCTTCATTGAGTTAAGGAGCTCTGTTGTAATTCAATGGATCAAGAATAGTTTTCATTCTTCTTCCTCTATCTTTTCTCTTGATTTTGCTAGAAAGCTTTCAATCTTCATTCAATTGAACAATTATATCGATAGAGAAGTTGTTCATAATTGGATTTCCTCTGAACATTGAGAGAGGAATGAGGAAATCATGCTAGAAATGCTTTCTCACATCGGATTGGGTTGGAGGTTGGATGGATATAGTGACATGTAATCCTACCAATACTTTGATCTATGAAAATGTGTGGTATAATCAGTGACCAAACTTCATCTCTTCCCATGAGCAATTAAATCAAGACATTGGGCAATTTTTCAAGCTTCGAGAGATTAGTGAGCCAAGACATTGGGATCCAATCACCTAAGATTGCCAAGCAAGATCAATGAATGCATTGATTGAGGAAGAGATGAAAACGATTTGATCCGGAGAATGCAATATCTCCTAAGCCCAATGAATTCCCCATTCTGATCTTTCCCTTTCTTTAATTTTCTGCTATTTACATTTATGCTGAATCATTCCCAATCCCTTTTAAGTTTTTGCAATTTAATTTCTGCCTTTTACATTCTGTCATTTACATTTCTTGCAATTTAAGTTTTTTGCCGATTTAAATTCTGCAATCCTCAATTTAATTCTGTTTAGTTCAGCTAGAATACTCCTTCAATTAAAGTTGATCAACCAATCAATCCCTGTGGGATTTGACCTCACTCTATTGTGAGTTTTTACTTGACGACAATTCGGTATACTTGCCGAGGAAAATTTGTTGAGAGACAGATTTTCGTGCATCAAGTTTATGGCGCCGTTGCCGGGGATTGATTTTGTATTGACAATGATTAAACTGGAGGATAACTAAATTGAACACTTTTCTTTTCTTTTGATGATTAAGTTTTATTTCAGTTGTTTATTTTATTCTCTGCAATTTAAGTGGTTTTCCCTTGTTGATTTATCCACTAACTGTTTGTGATATTGCCTCACTAAGAATCCCTCATTTATGACAATGGAGATTCCAATTTCTTTTGCTGATTATTATCTGAGACAGAGCTTTTTGTAAGAAATAAGGGAGCATCCATCATATTTTGTTCAATCAAATTTCGTGGGAAACTTTCCACCACCACAGAATGATTCACGTTATTATGCTCATGGTGGGTGGGAGTATCAAGAACATGAAATGGGGTACTTTCTAGAGCCACAAAATGGTCCATATTTTGATGAAATTGATCACTACTCAAGTTGTTGTTGGAAAGATCAAAATCAAAGAGATTTCACTCATTCATACCCCATTCATCAAGAGCCATCACCTCTGAATTATCCAACCTCACCTCCTCGTTTTACATGTCCAACTTCATCATCACTTAAGTATGCCTCAGCATAAAATTTCTTCCCAAATCCATACAATTCATTTCACCATTCACAAAATTCATTCTACTACACACAAAATTCTCTTCACAGTCCACAAAACTCATTCTATTACCCACAAAAGTCATACCACTCTCAGAACACACAACCACAAAACAACCAATTTCATTCACAAGCCAACCCCAACCAACCATCACAACCTCCTTTAGATAGACTTTCTAGGATGAAACTCATCATTGAAGAACTCAAAAAAGTAGAGAGGAAGAGAAAATAGCGAAAAGGGACCATGAAGAAAAATTGAGACAGATAGCACAACCCTCTACTGAAGAGCAATTCATTGAAAAACTAAGATCATATAGAGAGACCTCTTTACTGTCTCAGGAAATTGAGGAGTTCATTCAATGGTCCAGAGCATTGACAGAAAAACAAGCCATCACCTTTAGAAATATTGAAGCACATTTGAACCATAAAGCAAAACACTTCGGAGTGGTGCTTAGCAAGGAGGATGAGGTCCAAATGGTGGATACAAGGGAGGAATCAGAAGAACAAGAAAAAGAGGCACCCGTACTAAGTGAGACTCCTATGAAAAAGGAGGAGGTTGTGAGAGTATATAAGCCTAAGGCTCCATACCCACAGAGGCTGCTAAGGGTGACAAAGGAATATGCAAACTCACTCCAAGAAGATTCAATGCAACATCATGAAGAAGAAAGGGAGGAAATCAATCAATGGTGTCCACACTCAATTGAAACAGAGATTTGCATAGAGGGTGAGTTCATTGAACCACCAATTCAAGAAGCTCTTGATGAAGAGGATGCTCCAATCATCCCTCAACACCTAAGTCTTGATATCCAAGAAGTGAAGGCAACCAACAAAAGCATCAAAAAGAGGACTGTGACCAAGCTACAATTGACCATATCAAGGAAGAAGAGAAGTTCAAAGAACAATCCAACTCCTGACCCAACAAGTAAGTTCACTCAAGCCAATCACAAAAGAAAGCTTGCTGGGAAGAGGCACTCAAAACAAGGGGTAGTAACTGGTCCCTCTTTCCACTTGAGGTCATTCCTCTTAATAAACTGGAAGAAGAGGAAGAAATTCATGAACAGAATGTCAAGCTAATGACATTAAAAGAGCGCTTGTTGGGAGGCAACCCAACCAGAGGAAACTCTCTTTTCTTTTCTTAGTTATTTCAATAAAAGAGTTAAGTAGATTTATCTGTATTGCAAGGAGCTAAGTTTGGTGTTGCACACCAAAATAATTCAAAGGGTGAATATGGGATTATAAGTTTGGTGTTCCACCAAAGATTTCATTAAAAACAAACTTCAACCCTTAGCATGATTAGTTACTAGCCCCAAACAATCAAAGAAACTACTTAATAATTATTTAATTTCTAGTTCAAAGTTGTTTTCTTAATAAAAGCACATGAGGTTCTCTGCATGTATTCAACCTGTTGCATTAGGCAAGGAACTAAGTTTGGTGTTCACACACCAATTTAAGTTCAGAAAATCACAAGCATACATACATGCTAACCATCTCTCAAGTACTTGGGGAAAAAGCAACTTCTAATAACTTTACAGGAATTCAATCAATCTCTTGGAAGGACTATGCACCATAATCCAAGAAGACAGAGAAGGATACAAAAGCTATGGATGATGATGACAAAGAAGAAATAGGAAGACACCAAGAGGTTATATTATTACTTAACTGCTTCTGGTTTGTAGTGCTTTAATTGTAAGTATGATTGTGCCCTGTCTTCATGAACCTTTACATTGTGTGTCTTTCTTTATTGTTATTTTGGGCTGCTAGTCTAAGTACCTGCTTCATTTTCATCCTACTTGAATTGTATGTTTTGTCCTTGAGCTCAATAAAAGAATTTATGAGAATTTGCTGTGAAAGACAAGAGTGAAATCCAATGTGTAGAATAAAGTCCTAGTGTTGTGGTGGTATTTGATAGCTAAGTTGGTTCATCAATAAGGTACAAGGCTAAGATATCTCTTGAATTATGAACTTGAAGTGCATTCTATGAGACTTAAATGAATTAATAAGATCCTGAAAAGAGAAAAAGAGAATGAAAAAGAAAGAAAATAGCAGAAAATAAAGCTGGGCACCAATAGTTTCAACCTTGAGGCATGTGTCTGTGGTGTTTTTGTGCAAGGATCTGCTTGGATGAGTAAGTTCTTAGGAGTGCTTCATCACTTGACAACTTGGGTTAACTAACCCAGGATTGTCAACTGAAAGTCCACTATCAAGAGCAACCTTGTCACAAAATATTTACCAACCCAAAGAGGTGCTGGACACTAAGGTCTAAGGAATGAGTAACAAACCATGTGCATGTGGTGTGTATGTGCTGAGGAGAGACTTGGGTGATTAAGTCCTTAGGGATGTTTCAACACCTAGCACCTTGAACCAACTGGTTCGGGAGTGCTGGCTGAAAGCCTATCCTAAATAGTTATCTCAACACGGAACACTTAGCTACAAAAAGAAATAAGCTTTAAAGAAGGAAAGAAAACAAAAACAGAGCTAAGTTAAGGATAAAAAACAAGAGTCTCATAGAAGGCAATAGAGTGAGAATTCAAGAGCATATGAGAGCCTAGACACCAGCAAGAACATGAATTTAAATTGCCATGCATGAAACTCCATGAACTAAGGATTTGAATTCTCTGAATAAGGATTTGTATCTCTTGTATTTTCATTTCATTCTTCTTTTGTTCTATCATTTGCTTGAGGACAAGCAAGATTTAAGTTTGGTCTTATGATGCCAGGGCATCTTGGCTAGTTTCACAAGCCATTTTTAGTTTGTTTTAGGGTAGTTTCATCCATTTCTTAGGTAATAAGTAAGTATTTGGATGAGAATTTCATGCATGCCTTGATTCAATCAAACATTGTTAATTTGATGCATTTTCATAAGATTTATGCAACAAATATCTAATGCTATGAATGATGCAAAATCTTATGATTATGGCAAGGATTTGATGCATTTGTTTGGTTGATGATAGGTGGAAAGAAGCAGAGGAAGAGCAAGGAAGAAGAGAAGGAAGCAACGTTGTTGGCCAAAGTTTGCTCACCAACGTTGCCTCAAACGTTGAAGAAGGAGGACAAAGCAATGTTTCAACGTTTCTAGCAATGTTGTATAAAAGTGGTGCCAACGTTAGAGGGAACGTTGGTGAACCAACGTTACCTCCAACGTCTTCGATAACTCTCAAAATTGGAGCTGGACAAATTGCTTTGTGTGCGTATGCACAAGAAGAAAAATTCAGGGTGTGCGCACGCACAAGAAGAAAAATTCACAGTGTGCGCACGCAAAAGGCGGTGTGCGTACGCACAAGTAAGCAATGTTGGAGGCAACGTTGGTAATCCAACATTGAGTCCAACGTCTGCGATGGATCTTCAAACTTGAGCTACCAAAAATGCCTTGTGTGCGTACGCACGACCTACTGTATGTACGCACAAGTAGAAAAAATTGTAAGTGTGCGTACACACAGCGTTGTGTGCGCACGCACGAGGCAGTGTGCGTACGCACAAGTGGACGAACGTTGGTGCACCAACGTTGAGTCAAACGTTAGCTGCAACGCTTAGTTATTAATTTTGCAACGTTTGAGTCAACGTTTTCTTGCAAACATTGATCACTAACATTCTCACCCACTCACTCTAATTGGGCACCCAATTGATCCCATTGTCAACGTCACAAAGAGTGGCACTCCTAACTGCTTCAATCAAGGCCAAGGCCTACATCCAAGTACAATGAAGACTCAATTAAAGATGGGAAGGAGAGTATAAATAGAGGAGTTTATGAAGATTGAAGGGAGCTCTCTGGAGGCCCTGGGGAGGGGGGGCTCTGGGAGTTCAGATCCCTGATTTTATTTTCTCTACACCTTTCTTTAGTTTTATTTACTTTCTTTTTCTTGGCTTTTTAGAAAGATTGAGATCTGGATCTAGAATTAGAACTCTGCAATTATTCCTTTTGTACTTTCTTTACCTTTTTTGCACTTTTCTTTCTTTTTGATTTGAATTGAGCTGTGAGCAACTAAACCCCTCTTCATTGGGTTAGGGAGCTCTGTTGTAATTCAATGGATCAATAATAGTTTTTATTCTTCTTCCTCTGTCTTTTCTCTTGATTTTGCTAGAAAGCTTTCAATCTTCATTCAATTGAACAATTATATCGACAGAGAAGTTGTTCATAATTGGATTTCTTCTGAACCTTGATAGAGGAATGAGGAAATCATGCTAGAAATGCATTCTCACATCAGATTGGGTTGGGGGTTGGATGCATATAGTGACATGTAATCCTACCAATACTTTGATCTATGAAAATGTGTGGTATAATCAATGACCAAACTTCATCTCTTCCCATGAGCAATTAAATCAAGACATTGGGCAATTGTTCAAGCTTAGAGAGATTGGTGAGCCAAGTCATTGGGATCCAATCACCTAAGATTGCGAAGCAAGATCAATGAATGCATTGATTGAGGAAGAGATGAAAACGATTTGATCCGGAGAATGCAATATCTCCTAAGCCCAATGAATTCCCCATTCTGATCTTTCCCTTTCTTTAATTTTCTGCTATTTACATTTATGCTGAATCATTCCCAATCCCTTTTAAGTTTCTGCAATTTAATTTCTGCCTTTTACATTCTGTCATTTACATTTCTTGCAATTTAGGTTTTCTGCCGATTTAAATTCTGCAATCCTCAATTCAATTCTGTTTAGTTCAACTAGAACACTCCTTTAATTAAAATTGATCAACCAATCAATCCTTGTGGGATTCGACCTCACTCTATTGTGAGTTTTTACTTGACGACAATTCGGTATACTTGCCGAGGAAAATTTGTTGAGAGACAGATTTTCGTGCATCAAACACCACGTTTACGCAATTTACCATAAAAAATTTCTGCCGGTAAAATTGGGATAAAATTCAAATGCCAACTCCCTCCCCTTCACTTCTGTGAACTTGATGATCGGATATTCTATACGATTTTTGGCATCATTTTCATATAGTTTTCACCATGTTTTGTTTAGTTTTTATTAGGTTTTTATAGGTTTTAGTGTTGAATTCACATTTTTGGATTATACTATGATTTTTTCTGTATTTGTGCAATTTTAGGTAATTTCTAGATAAAATTGAGGAGTTGGGGCAAAAGTCTGATTCAGAGACAGAGAAAGCACTGTAGATGCTGTCTGGATCTAACCTTCTTACACTCGGAAGAGCTTTTCTGGAGCTACTAAAGTCCAAATAGAGCATTTTTAACGGTTATCGAAAGCTGACTTCTAGAAGTTTTCAGCAATATATAATAGTTTATACTTTACTTCAGATTAGAAGGCCTAAAACTGGCGTCCAACGCTAGCCTCATACCCCCTTCCAGGCGTCCAGCGCCCACAGAGCAGAGACCAATGTCCAAACGCCCAGAGATGACCCTCTAGCCAGTGTTCAACACCCTAGAGGACTCATAGCACGTGGATCTCATCAAAGCTCAGCCCAAACACTCACCAAGTGGGACCCAGAAGTGGATTTTAGCACTAAAAAGACTGTTTTACCCTTACTAGTCATTTGTTTAGTATTTAAGGGATTAGATTCATGTTATTCGTATACTTTTTACCATCATACACATTATACACGTTTTTACCATTGTATTTCCTTTCAGTATGAGTTTCTAAACCTCCTAGGTTAAGGGGAGGAGCCCTGCTGAGTCTTATGAATTAGTAAAAGTGTTACTGTTTCTCTTCGATTCGTGTGTGATTAATTCTAAGATTTATATTCGTACTTCAACATGGTGAATAGAATGATCAGTGACAATCAGCTCTGTTCATCATACTAAGACGAACGTGCCTGATAAACACCCGCGTCTACTTGGGTTCGTGTGAATACTTCAGTGGAAAGCACGCACCATCAGCTTGATTATACATCTCTCAGACCGCTAATCCACGACTTTGTTGGGGACTTCTCGAGACACCAATTCAACCGATTTATGGGGAGATTAGGGTTTTTGTGGTAGAGGCTAGAACCTAAAGATAAAGCATTCTCTGATCCAGAAGATCCGACCTTGTCTGTGGCGTTTTGAGTAGGATCATTAAGGAGAATGGACTGTACGCGCTTCACCCTCAAGTAGAGATGGATCCACACTAACCCTAGGGTTCAGATCTGGAGGAGTATTGATGACCTCTCAATATAGGCACCAATCATTTACAGCCTATCATTAAAAAGATCACTCACAAGCAAAGAAGACAGTAATGCCAGAGTTAATTCAGAAAGACAACACAACTCCAATCCTTTACCTTATTCCTATTATTGATTTTAATTTATACAATATTCCTAATACAATTCCATATCCAACAACCTTTTGATTTAGCCTGACTAAGACCTGCAAGATAACCATAGCTTGCTTCAAACCACAATCCTCGTGGGATCGACCCTGACTCGCTCAGGTATTACTTGGACGACCCAATGCACTTGCTGGTACAACAGTATGAAGGTGTGGGGATTCGTGCTACCAAGTTTTTGGCGCCGTTGCCGGGGATTGTTCGAGTTTGGACAAACTGACAGATTGTCTTGCTCCCTAGATCAGGTAATTTTTATTTTATTTGAGCCTTTTAATTTTTGCTTTCTTTTTCTATTTTTTTTCAAAAAATTTAAAAAATTTTTTCAAAAATATTTTTCTTTTCTTTAGTTAATCTTAGTTCTTGGTTTGAGTCTTTCATATTTTTTGTTTTTCAATTACAAAAATTTTAAAACTTCTTCAAAAACCTTTTTCAAAAAAGTTTATTTTCAAGAATACTTAGCTTTGTTTGTTTAATTTTTGTTTTTGGTTTGAGTCTTTTTGTTTGTGTTCTTGCTTAAAATTTTCGAAAAAACTTTGAGTCTTTCATTCTAAAAATTTTCAAAAATAGTTTCTTTGGTTAAATCTTGTGTAAATTTTTAAGTTTGGTGTCTTGTGTTTTTCTTTTATATTTTCGAAAATTTTATGTTTGATGTTCAAAAGTTTTAAGTTTGGTGTTCTTTGTGTGTTCTTGTGTTCTTTAAGTTTCTTGAGTTTTGTTCTTGGTGTTCTTTTTAAATCTTCAAAGTGTTCTTGTGTTTTCTTTTTGTTTTGATCTTAAAATTTTTAAGTTTGGTGTTTTTTGGTATTTTCCCTCAAATTTTCGCACACTAGGAGTAATTAGATCTAAAAATTTTAAGTTTAGTGTCTTTTACTTGTTTTTCTCTCTCCTCATTAAATTCAAAAACAAAAAAAATATCTTTTCTATCTTTATTTTTTATTAATTTTCGAAATTTTTAATTAAAAATTCAGATTTCAATTTTAAATTTTTATCTTATCTTATCTTAGCTTTAAAATTCAAAAATAAAATCTTTTCAAAATCATATCTTTTTCAAAAATCATATCTTTTTCAAAATCTTATCTTTTCTCATTTCAAATTCAAATTTCAAAATTCAATTTCAAATTTTAAAAATTCAAAAACCTTATCTTATCTTATTTCAAATTTTAAAAATTAAACCTTTTCAAATTCAAATCTTTTTCAAATCTTTATCTTATCTTGTTTCAATTTCATAAATTCAAAATTTAAAATTTCAAAAATTAAAAATCAAATTTTACATTTCAAATTTCAATTTTCAAAATCTCAATTTCAAATTTCAAAATTTAAAATTCAAAATTTAAATTTCAAAATTAAATCTTTTTCAACATCAAAATTCAAATCTTATCTTGTTGGCTTTTTCAAAATTCAAAATTTCAAATTTTAAATTTTAATATTTCAAATTCAAAGTTTAAAATTTAAATTTAAATTTCAAATTTCAAAGTTTAATTTTTAAATTTTAAATCTTAAATTCAAATCTTTTCTCAATTAGTTACATATCTTCTCTCTCCTATTTTTCAAAACTTCCTAACTAATTCTTCTCTTTCTTATTTTTCGAAAATTATTTTCATCTTCTCTCTCTTCTATTTTCAAATTTCATAATTTAATTTTCAATTCTTTTTAAATTATTAATCTTATTTTTTGAAATTAATTAATAAATAAAATAAAAGCAAAAATATTTTAATTTTGTTTATCTTCTCTACTTCTATTTCTTCTTCTACCTCTTCTACCTTTCTTCTTTCTTCTCTTCTTCTACCTTTCTTCATCATGAACCCAAATGGGAAAAAGAGTTCAGAAGGAACTCTGGAATCTTATACAAATCCCACTTCTGACTTCTATGGAAGAAGTATCAGCATACCTCACATCAGAGTAAGTAGCTTTGAACTCAACCCTTAACTTATTACTCTAGTGCAGCAAAACTATCAGTATTCTGGGCTTCCTCAAAAAGAACCTACAAGAATTTTTGGCAGATTTCTTGAAGATTGCTGACACAGTACACAATGAGGGAGTAGACCAAGATGTCTACAGATGATTGCTTTTTCCTTTTGCTGTAAAAGACCAAGCAAAGAGGTGGTTGGATAACCAGCCTAAAGCTAGCTTGAAAACTTAGAAACAGTTAGTAGACAGGTTTTTAAATCAATATGTCCCTCCAAGAAAGATGACCCAGCTGAGACTGGACATCCAAGGCTTCAAACAAGGAGATAATGAATCTCTTTATGATGCTTGGGAAAGGTATAGAAGGATGCTAAAAATTGTCCCACTGAAATGTTTTCAGAATGGGTACAGTTAGACATCTTCTATTATGGACTTTCGAACATGGCTAAAATGTCTTTGGACCACTCTGCTGGTGGTTCCATACACATGAGAAAGACCACTGAAGAAGCTCAAGAGCTTATTGAGATAATTGCCATTAATCAACATCTGTACTCATATGTTGAGACTTCCATAAAAGGAGAGGTTAAGGCAGTGTCTACTGAACCTAACCCTCTAGAACAGGATGACCCATTGACTCAGCAACTGCATGCCCTTGCCCAGCAACTACTGGAATTACAAGAGGCTTTTCAAGAAACACAAGATTATAACAGAAATGTAGGAGCCCAGCTGAGTCAAACAAGGTAGTAGTTATCTAGACAGATAACAGAGGAATGCCAGGCTATTTAATGGAGGAGTGGGAAATCCCTAAACACCCAACCTCAGTACAACAAGAAAGAAAAGCAAACAGAAGGACACAAGACTGATGTCCAAGACGTCTCTAAAGGCATTGAATCCCCAAAGAAGAATGTCATTGGCATTCGACGCCAAGAAAGGGAATCCATCCCTGGCATTAAATGCCCAACAGGGGGCAGTGTCCATGGCGTTGAACGCCAGGAAGGGGGCAGCAATATGGGCGTTGAATGCCCAAGCAAAGGAGGCCAGTTACATACTGATAACAACCCTCGTAAGCAAGCTAGTAACCCCCCTTCCAACACACATGGCACCCGGCCTTCATCAACCAAAGTTGATGAGTATAAGGCTAAAATGCGATTTCCTCAGAAGCTCTATCAAGAGGAAAAAGATAAATAATTTGCCAGCTTTACGGATTATCTCAGAATATTAGAGATCAAGATCCCTTTTGCAGAGGCTCTTGAACAGATACCTTCTTATTCTAAGTTCATGAAGGACATTTTGAGTCATAAGAAGGATTGGAGGGAAGTAGAGACGGTAGCTCTTACTAAGGAGTGCAATGCAGTCACTCAGAGGAACCTTCCTCAGAAGCTGCAGAGACACCCTAACGCTCTTCTCAGAGCCACAAAAGTGAATCCAAGAAAAGAGTATCTGGCCCTCATTAGTACCAAGGAGGCCAAACCTCAGGAGCATGCTATTGAGGGACTTAAGGCAATCACAGACCAGAAAGATCCTGAGAATGCCATTGAGCACGCCCCTACAGAAGAGAAGGAAACTCGAATTGAATCTTCTATGGGTGTGCAAGAGGAGCCTGTGATTACCACAGAGCACGCCCTTGCATAGGTGAAAGAGCCTCAAGAGCCATCTTTCCTAGGCATGTAGAAAGAATCGGCAGATGAGCAATTGGCTTATTTCTCAACAGCCTTTAAGGAGATGCAAGTCAATATCTCTGTTGCAAAGGTATTGGAAAAAAGGTCCCCCTATACAGCCTGTCTAAAAAATATTTCTTTTGAAAAGAAGGACCTAAGGGGAGATGAAATAGAGGTACTTACTGAGAAGTGCAGTATCCTAATTCAGAATGAGCTGCTAAGGAAGGTTCTAGATCCAGGGAGCTTTCAGATCCTATGGACTACTGGAAAGATCATTTTTGACAAAGCCTTGTAAGATCTTGGCTTAAGTTTAAATCTGATACCTTCCACTGAGGCAGAGGCCCAATTTGGAGAGACTGGGAAAGCATTGAACGCTAGTGAGGAAGATCTCATTGAGCGTTCAACGCCCAAACTGGCCAAGAGCCTGGCGCTAAACGCCAGTGAGAAAGCCCTCACTGGGCATTCAACGCCCAAACACACAGCAGAGATGGCGTTGAACACCAGCCAGGGAGAACTGGCTGGGCGTTCAACGCCCAAACAGGCATGCTTTCTGGCGTTGAATGCTAGTGAGGAACTGCTCACTAGGCGTTCAACACCCACACACCCAGGGAAGCTGGCGTTGAACACCAGTAAGGATACCCCTGCTGGGCATTCAATGCCCAAAAGGATAGAGGAACTGGCGTTTAACACCAGTAAGGGTGCACAACATGGGCGTTCAACGCCCAAAGAGCTAACAGAGCTGGTGTTGAACGCCAGTAAAAGCACACCTTCTGAGTGCTCAATTTCCACTCAAGAAACCCCTATCCCAGAACAAAAACGGAAGCCAAGGCTCACATAAAGACCATAGAGGTTCCTTTGAATGCACTCCTGTAGTGCATGAGTTTTGATAAATACTCATCCTCTGATGAGGATGAAACACTAGGGAAGAGCAAGTTGCTTGGTACCTAGGAGCTCTTATGAAGCTGAATGCCAAGCTATTTGGTACAAAGCCTTTGGAAGAAAAACCACCACTGCTTTCTAAAGAACTTCATGCTTTGGTTCAGCAGCAGCTACCTCAGAAGCTTCCAAATCCTGGACGCTTCCTGATTCCTTGCACCATAGGCACCATGACCTTTGAGAAGGCTCTGTGTGACCTAGGGTCAAGTATAAACCTCATGCCACTCTCTGTAATGGAGAAGCTGAGAATTCAAGAGGCACGAGAAACAAGGATTACCTAGCATAAGGACTAGATGGTGTTCAAGGTTCTTGACCCTCCATTACCTCTTGACAAGGGAGGCACTTGCATAAAGGATTCATCATCCAAGCCTCCTCCCTTAGATGAAACCAATTCAATCCCTCCTAAGACCAAACGTAAGTTTGGTGTGGGATGTACACTATCCAAAAATGAGGAAGGCCCCAAAAGGAAGATACCTAGGGGCTAAAAAAACAAAAATATCCTTACTGATGGGTTTTCACCATGGAAAATGGTAATGTTCACTTATCTCATCATGGTATTCACCATGGAAGAGGGAAGTGACAAAAGGGGACACCAGCATAATGTTGTAAGCCCAACCCTGCCTCAGGTAGTGAACAAGATCCTGTCTCTTGAGCATATTTTGCTATTCCATGAGAGCACAGGAAGGAAGCTCCCAGTAAGGAGTAAGGATTTATTCCTCTATGACTATCTTCCTCCTTGAAAGGAGCTGTCCGTCAAGTTAACGACATTAAAAAAGCGCTTGTTGGGAGGCAACCCAACCCTAATTAGTTATTTTTATTACTTTAAGTTATTTCTTTAGGTTCATAATCATGTGCAGCAGTTAGAACGGAGACAGAAATGTTTAGCAGTAGAAATAGAACACTCTGGATGGAGTGTTGCTGGCGTTGAACGACAGCCAGGGAGCAGACCCTGGGCGTTCAAATGCCAATATAGAGGGCATGGAATCTAAATTCCCTAGCCTCTCAGGATTAGTGGGTCCCAGAGACACCCCACCTATCATATTTGCTCGAGGACGAGCAAAACTCTTAAGTTTGCTGTTGCAAAAGCTTTGCTTTTTTACTTCTACCACTCTTGCAAAGAGCCATGAGGGAAGAACAATAGAGACAAAGGAGTGACATTGAAAATATCAAGCACCACATTGGATCCTCAAGGAGGAGTAATAGCCGCCACCATTAAAGGTAGATTCGTTCTCTTTATCTCTTTTTCTGTTATGTTGCATTATCTATTCTCTTGTTCTTATTGCATGATCATTTGCATTTATGTCTTAAGGCTTTAAAATGTTCCATCTATCTCTCACATTGCTTAAAAGAATTTTTTTATTATTGAAAAGAATTGAGAGATACATGAGTTTCAAGTTTATAACAAAAATAGTTTAATTATGTTGATGTGGTGGCATTACTTTTATTTTCTGAATGTATGAATAAATAGTGCATATTTGAAGTTGGAATGTTAGAAGGTTGGCTCATGAAAGAATAAGGAAAAAGGAAAAGTATTATTGGTAATCTGAAAAATCTAAAAACTGATTCTTGAAGCAAGAAAAAGTAGCAAAAAGAAAGAGAAAAAGCATGTTGCAAAAGAAAAATAATAAATTCATGCGAAAAAAATAAATAAATAAAGAGAAAAATCCATTACTGCCCAAAAATGCAGGAAAAGGAGGGCAGATTGAAAAAGCCAATAACCCTTTAAACCAAAAGGCAAGGGTGAAAGGATCCAAGGCTTTGAGCATCAATGGATATGAGGGCTTAAAGGGATAAAATCCTGGCCTAAGTGGCTCAATCAAGCTATCCCTAACCATGTGCTTGTGGTGTGAAGGTGTCAAGTGAAAAGCTTAAGACTGAGCGGTTAAAGTCATGAACTAAAGCAAAAAGAGTGTGCTTAAGAACTCTGGACACCTCTATCTGGGGATTCTAGCAAAGCTGAATCATAATCTGAAAAGGTTCACCCAGTTAAAGTGTCTGTGGCATTATTGTATCCGATGGTAATCCTGGAAAACAAGGTGCTTAGAGTCACGGCCAAGACTCTAAAAAGCTGTGTTCAAGAATAAAAAAGATCTGAACTAGGAGAGTCAATAATATCATCTGGATTCTATGTAACACCCTAATTAGCCTAAGCTTTACCTCGCATCATAAAGCAAATGTTAATCAGAGATAATGATAGTTCTAAGCTCATACATATAATATATAGAAAGGATTAATATAATCTATAAGCCCGATGAAGAATATAGCTTAAAACAGGATTTGAAAAGCGCAAGCGTACTAACGAAGCTTCTAACTTAAAGCACAAGATATAGATAAGATATATCAAAATATAATAGTGTAATATCATAATAATCTAACCACCGCTCGCGGAGTTTAAGCCGGCTAGCCATATATATACAAACATACAAAACCTAACAGTAAAAACAGCTTATACATGTTTTGTTCTCTCAAATGCAAGCCTCTAGGCAAAGCAAAATACAAAAGTGAGAGACCTATACAAAATAAGCCAAAAAGACTCAAAAAGATATCCGGATCCTCCGCTTCTGTCACCAACCAGACAACTCACCAAGGTGGGTTGCGACCTGCATCTGAAAAATATAACAGAAATATAGTATGAGAAATTGAGGTTCTCAGTATGGTAACAGTGCCTAGTGATGTAGGATATAAGACCCCAGAATGCCAAAGGAAATCCTAGACTTCATATCCATCACAAGATTTCAAACTTAAGGCATACTAAAACAAATAAGCATAATATATAAACCTTAACATAATTAAACCGGGTAATCTGTCTTAGGGGATTTCTATTCTAACCAAACACCGCTGTCCCACAGCCTTCACCAACCTATCCTCCATGCGATCCCATCGCTACCGCCTTCTGAACCTCCTCAATCCCAGTAGAAAACACAATTACTTACAATGCAAGTAAATCACAAGTATAAGCATATAAGGCAAATAATTCAAATAGCAAATAGATATGTTATACAAATAGGCAAGTCATTTCAAGTAGTCAAAGCATACAAACAGATAGAAAATGCATATGATGAATGCATGTCCTACTGGCTGTGATATCACATTGTCGGTTCAACTGCCAACCCGACACATCTCCATGGAGACGTCCCCCTTTGGAATCCTCATGTGGGAACCCCCGAGATATAGTGCTCGGATCACTGTCCAGGTACTTGCGCCTGCATGCCATATAGATCCGAAGGGATGCGAGCGAGATACTCTTGCCACAGACCTCACATCTCAACGCAAGCGGGACGAACGTCCGCCTTTACGCCGCCGCCGCTACCTCGACAGGCGGGATCCAACAACCGTCCCTGCCGGGCGCATAGCATCTCATAATCTCAATATAAAACAATAGTACAGTGGTTTTTTAGAAAGTAGTTTCAATACATCAGTGATTCCTCATCACACATTTGAGTCCTCGACTCATCTTAACCACTATCAATTCACATTTTTATTCCGAACTCAATAGTTCCTCAATTCTCATCTCATGCATCAACCATTCATCACATAACATCAAACCATCCTCAGCACGCTAGAAACCTAGGCCTCCGTTTTCTAAGCTTTCCAAATAATATCATCTAAAGCCATAAAATTCTTTCCCAATGTTCTAAATGTCCAAAACTAGGCCCAAGAGTCCAAAAATGGTGTTAGAGAAGCTTTCAACCTTGTTGGGAAGGTAGAATAGTTGAAATCAAAGTAAAATTTGAGAAACAGGGCATGTGCGTCTGCACAGGAGTGTGTGCGCACGCCCAGAAGAGTTTTCAATAGTGTGTGTACGCATAGAGGTATGCGTACTCACAGGTGTCAAAATTTCAATGTTTGTTCGCTCGCACAACCTGTGCCAGCGCCTCCAACAGACTGGCCTTCCCAACGTGTGTGTGCGCACAGGACTGTGCGTACGCACAAGTTGCAATTCTTCCTTAGGTATACGTGCGCACGAGCTGTGCTAGCGCTACAAATAGAACACATTTCTCTGCCTGTGTGTGCGCACATACCAGAAATCACAAAATTCTGCAACTTTCAAGAATTTTAGATTTTCAGCACCAACTTTGAATGATCATGTCTTCCTCTACAAAATTTTAAATTTTACAAACTTTATATCGATTAAAAGGGTTTTCAATGAGCTTTAATTTCAAACAAATTCCAATCAATTTTGAAAACTGAGGCAAAAGTTATGATCGAACAAAGTTCACCAAAAACCAACCTTTACCAAAAGTGCACAATTTACCAAATTACTTATTCTCACAACTCAAACCAACCAATACCAAATAGAACCATTCCAAAATTACATTTCTCCTAAAAACCTACACTTTATAATATTTTGCACCATTCTTTCCACATTTTCCTTCACATTTTATTCTCAACCTCAATATCATATATATCATATATTCACCAATCAACATTATATCACTATCAATTTTTATCATCAACTCAACCATTCTTCAAATTAATAATCAACAATATGCATTCATCCAAATCCATCATATCTCAACTTCATCATTCAACCATAACAACAACATCAATTCATTATACATCATCAACCCAAACAATCATCAACAACATATAAATTTCCAACCCTATCCTATAGGTCACTAGCCTAAGTGTCCATGAATATTATATACTACATAGAGGAAACCGAAACCATACCTTGGCCGATTTCCTATATGCACCAAAACCCTAAAATGGCACAAGTTGAGTTCTCCACCACAAGCAAGCCACCAATGTAACTCCAACAAGCACCAACAAGGTCCAAACTCACAATAATCAAACTATATATGATAAACCATCACAAATCAACCTAGGGTTCCATTTAAACATAATATCACAAGGGTTTAATGTCTCTTACCTTTTCCAACAGTTTTGAGAGCCAAAATTCAATGCTAAGCAAAGATTAGAGTGAACCTAAACATCAAAAATCACAAAAACTCACTTAATCCCAAAGCCCTAAAACCGAAATTTTGGAGAGAAGAACTGAGAATCTCGATCTTACCTCACATGTTTCTTATACGGGTTTTGTAGAGCTCTTCACAAGGAACACGTTGTCGCAAACGGTGCGGCGATCGGAGCTCTGTAGATCAAGATATGGGCTTGAGAAGATTGAAGTGAATAGTACTCAATCTCTTCTCCTCTCCCTCTTTCAATTCTGATGTGTGTGTGATTAACGAAGGTGAAAAGGGTTCACTTAGTGTTTATATATGTTGGGCTTGGGCCCAACTTGGGCCCGGTCCAACCCGTTAGCATTTTTAGCCCGTTTAGCGCAACTTCGTGCCAAACCTTTAAAATTAACGCCTGATTTTCCATTTCTAATGTTTTTCTAAGGTTTTTGATTGTTTTCACTTTTTTTCATGCAGCACCGGGCAGTCTTGAACCGGTTCAACTGCCAGTTTACGGTTTTTTCATGGTTTTTCACAGAAAACACATTTTTTGACTCAGAAAGACCTACTGAGTCCAAAAATCACCTTTAAAACCTCAAATTCTCAGTCTAATATTTTGGAACCTACTTTGGGAAATTAATTACTTAATTAGATGGGTAATTAAGCTCGGGTCTTACATTCTCCCCACCAAATAAGAAATTTTGCCCTCAAAATTTAATGATTACCTGAGAAAAGCTCAGGGTAATCCTTTTGCATCTCAGACTCCAATTCCCAAGTGTGCTCTTCTACTCCTACCCGCTCCCAAGCTATTTTAACCAACTGAACTTCCTTTCCTCGCAACTTCTTCACACTAGTGTCGTTGATTCTTACTGGCGTCACTTGGAAAGTCAAGTTCTCTCTCAACTTGACCGACTCAGGATCTAACATATGAGTCACATTCAACGTGTACTTACAAAGTTGTAACACGTGGAATACGTCATGCAAGTTAGACAGATGAGGTGGCAAGGCAACTTGACACGTCACCGGCCCGAATCTCTTCAGAATCTCAAACGGTCCAATGAACCTCGGATTCAACTTCTTGGTCTTAATCGCTCTTCCAATCCAAGTTGTCAGTGTAACCCTGGTGCACAAAATTGTGATTCACACTTTTCACAACTCCGTACAACTAACCAGCAAGTGCACTTGGTCGTCCAAGTAATACCTTACGTGAGTAAGGGTCGATCTTACGGAGATTGTCGGCTTGAAGCAAGCTATGGCTATTTTGTAATTCTTAGTCAGGAAATCAATGATAAGAGTGATTATATTTATGAAGAGAAAATAGCATAAAATAAATAATACTTGTTATGCAGTAATGGAGAACAGATTGAGGATTTGGAGATGCTCTGTCTTTCGAATCTCTGCTTTCCTACTGTCTTCTTCTTCACGCACGCAAGGCTCCATCTATGGCAAGCTGTATGTTGGTGGATTGCCGTTGTCAATGGCTACCATCCGTCCTTTCAGTGAAAATGGTCCAAATGCGCTGTCACCGCACGGCTAATCATCTGTCGGTTCTCACTCATGTTGGAATAGGATCCATTGATCCTTTTGCGTCTGTCACTATGCCCATCACTCGTGAGTTTGAAGCTCGTCACAGTCATCCCAACCCAGATCCTACTCGGAATACCACAGACAAGGTTTAGACTTTTCGGATCTCAGGAATGGCCGCCAATAATCCTAGCCTATACCACGAAGACTCTGATCATGAACCAAGAGGCTAAGAGATACACACTCAATCTAAGGTAGAACGGAAGTAGTTGTCAGGCACGCGTTCATAGGTTGAGAATGGTGATGAGTGTCATAGATCATCACATTCATCACGGTTAAGTACATGCGGGTATCTTAGAATAGAAACAAGCGTGATTGGATAGAAAACAGAAGTAATTGCATTAATTCATCGAGACACAGCAGAGCTCCTCACCCCCAACCATGGGGTTTAGAGACTCATGCTGTTAGAAATACAATATGAAAATGTGTAAAATGTCATGAGATACATAATAAATCTCTAAAAGTTTTTTAAATACTAAACTAGTAACCTAGGTTTACAGAAAATGAGTAAACTACGATAGATAGTGCAGAAATCCACTTCCTGGGCCCACCTGGTATGTGCTGGGGCTGAGACTTGAGCTTTACACATGCCTAGGCTGTTTCTGGAGTTAAACGCCAGGTTGTAGCCTGTTTTGGGCGTTTAACTCCAACTTGTAACCTGTTTCTGGCGTATAACGCCAGAATGCAACATGAAACTGGCGTTGAACGGTAGTTTGCGTCATTTATCCTTGAGCAAAGTATGGACTATTATATATTTCTGGAAAGCCCTTGACGTCTACTTTCCAACGCAATTGAGAGCGCACCATTTGGGTTTTTGTAGCTCCCAAAAATCCATTTCGAGTGCAGGGAGGTCAGAATCCAACAACATCTGCAGTCCTTTTTCAGCCTCTGAATCAGATTTTGCTCAGGTCCCTCAATTTCAGCCAGAAAATACCTGAAATCATAGAAAAATACACAAACTCACAGTAAAGTCCAGAAATGTGAATTTTGAATAAAAACTAATAAAAATATAGTAAAAACTAACTTAATCATACTAAAAACTACCTAAAAGCAATGCCAAAAAGCGTATAAATTTTCCGCTCATCACAACACCAAACTTAAATTGTTGCTTGTCCCCAAGCAACTGAAAATCAAATAGGATAAAAAGAAGAGAATATACCATAAAGTCCAAAATATCAATGAAACTTAGCTCCAACTAAATAAGCGGGACTAGTAGCTTTTTGCCTCTGAACAGTTTTGGCATCTCACTTTATCCCTTGAAGTTCAGAATGATTGGCATCTATAGGAACTCAGAATTCAGATAGTGTTATTGATTCTCCTAGTTCAGTATGTTGATTCTTTAATACAACTACTTTATGAGTCTTAGCCGTGGCCCTAAGAACTTTGTTTTCCAGTATTACCACCGGATACATAAATGCCGCAGACACATAATTGGGTGAACCTTTTTGGATTATGATTCAGCTTTGCTAAAGTTCCCAATTAGAGGTGTCCAGGGTTCTTAAGCACACTCTGTTTTTGCTTTGGACCTCGACTTTAACCGCTCAGTCTTAAGCTTTTCACTTGACACCTTCACGCCACAAGCACATGGTTAGGGACAGCTTGGTTTAGCCGCTTAGGCCAGAATTTTATTCCTTGGGGCCCTCCTATCCACTGATGCTCATAGCCTTGGATCCTTTTTATTACCCTTGCCTTTTGGTTTTAAGGGCTATTGGCTTTTTTTGCTTGCTTTTGCTTTTTCTTTCTCTTTTTTTTTCGCAAGCCTTGTTTATTCACTGCTTTTTCTTGCTTCAAGAATCAATTTTATGATTTTTCAGATTATCAAATAACATTTCTCCTTTTTCATTATTCTTCAAGAGCCAAAAATTTTAACATTCATAAATAACAAATTCAAAAGACATATGCACTGTTCAAGCATTCATTCAGAAAACAAAAAGTATTGTCACCACATCAAAATAATTAAACTAATTTCAAGGATGAATTCGAAATCATGTACTTCTTGTTATTTTGTGATTAAAATATTTTTTATTTAAGAAAGGTGATGGATTCATAGGACATTCATAACTTTAAGGCATAGACTCTAATCTTTATTTATTATTTAATGGAAATAATCTAAAATAGGCATAAAAAGAAGACAATTAGTAATAAAAGAAAGGAAATTAAAGACATAAAGACAAATGACTCTAATTCTAATACTCATGTACTTTTAAAATATATAAAAGGTTATCACAGAGTTAGGACTCAACAACCTTTATTTTGGGAGGTAGATGCCTCTTTAGTCTGTGGGGTGCTTGGTCCTTCAAGAGATAACTTCTGGCGCTTTAGTTCCTTCAGTTCACGCCCTTGCTCTTCTTGTTCCCTAAGCAGTTTGCAGAGCATGCTGTTTTGATTTTGCTATTCTTCCTTCAGTTGATCCATAGCTTCTTGTAACTTGGTGATAGATGCTTCTAGGCGCCTCCAGTATTCAAATTGAGGAATTTCCGGGAGGAACTCCTGTGCTCTCCTCTTGATGGGGTCGTCTTGCACTTGTCCTTCCATTGACTTTTTGGTGATTGGTTGCTCAACTGAGATATACTCATCTACTCCCATTTTTATCCCAGCATCTTTACATAACAGAGAAATTAAGCTTGGATAGGCAATTTGGCATCTTTGGAGTTCTTGTTTGCAATTTTGTAAAGCTCACAAGAAATCAGCTGATGAACTTCCACTTCTTTTTCCAGCATAATGCAATGAATCATCACTGCTCTTCTGATGGTGACTTCAGAGCGGTTGCTAGTGGGCAGTATAGAGCGCACAATGAAGTCCAGCCAGCCTCTGGTGACTGGTTTGAGATCTCCTCTCTTGAGTTGGTTTGGGACACTCTTTATGTTGGTTGTCCATTTGGCTCCAGGGAGGCATATGTCCTCTAGAATTTTGTCCAAGCTCTGATTTGGTCTGATCATTCTCCTATTAAAGGAGTCCAGGTCATCTTGCAATTGAGGCAGCTTGAAGATCTCCCTTATTTTGTTAGGGTGGATGTGAACAATCTTTCCTCTAACCAGAGTTTGGTAGTCATAGAATGCGGTTCCAGCTATTCTCTGCCTGTCTGTCTGCCACAGATTAGAGTAGAATTCCTGAACCATATTTCTTCCCACTTTTATCTCAGGATTAGCTAGGATTTCCCAGCACCTGTTTCGAATTTGCTCTTGGATCTCCAGATATTCGTCTTCTTTCAGATCGAATTTAACTTCCGGAATCACTGACCTTAGACCCATTATTTTGTAGTAATGGTCTGAATGTTCTTTGGTTAAGAACTTCCCTTGATTCCAAAGTAGTTTTGGAATATTCTCTTTTTTTCCTCTTGAGGTGGTTTGTTTTTCCTTAGGAGCCATGATCTTGGTGGGTATTGGCTTAGTGATCACAGATAAACACACCAAAGTTAGAAGTTTGCTTGTCCTCAAGCAAAAGAAAGGAAAGGAGAAGGATAGAGGGAAAGCCAAGTTCGAATTGTGGAGGAGAGGGGGGAGGCTGAACGAGGATTTAAAGGGAAGCGGGGATGGGTTTTCAAAAATTTTGAAAAAGATATGATAGAAAAAAGATGTAATTTAAAATTGAAAAGATATGAAAGATATTTGAAAAAGATAGATTTGTTTTTAAAATTATTGTGAAGATTTGAAAAAGCTATTGATGAGTTTGAAAAAAAAATTGAAAAAGATAGATTTGTTTTGAAAAAGATTTGAGAAGAGGTTGAAGAAGAATTGAGAAAGATTTAATTTTAGGATTAAGATATTTTTAATATTTTTGGAAAAGATTTTGAAAAATCAAAGTATAGGAACATGTTTATTCAAGAAAAATGGATGGAAATAAGAAATTTTGAAAAAAAATCAAGTTGGGAACAAAAAATCCTCCCCTCCACAATCCTGGCGTTAAACGCCCAACTGCTGCTTGTTTTGGGCGTTTAACACCCATCTGTAGCCTCTTTTGGGCATTTAACGCCCATCTGTAGCCTCTTTTGGGCGTTTAACGCCCAGCTGTTGCTTCTGGCTGGCGTTAAACGCTAGAAATCCTTCGTCACTGGGTGTTTTTCTGAACGCCCAGGATGCTGCAAGTATGGCATTAAACGCCCAGAATGGTACCCATTCTGGTGTTTAATGCCCAGAAAGGTATCATTACTGGCGTTAAACGCCCAGTAGATGCTTCTTTTGGGCGTTTAACGCCCAATTGTACCTCTTACTGGCGTTTTCTTGCCAGTGAGCTTCTTTTCCCTGTTTTGTACTCTGAATCCTTCTGTAACCCTGTGAACTTATGCAGTTGATACTTTACCTTGAAAATTATTTATATTAAAACTCGTATAATTATTATTTAAATAAAAATAGGTTTTGCTAATGGCTGGGTTGCCTCCCAGCAAGCGCTTCTTTATTGTCTTTAGCTGGACCTTGCTGAGCTTTTAATCTAGCCTCAGCCTTGAGCACTCTTGCTTAACATTGCCTTCAAGATAATGCTTGATTCTCTGTCCATTAACAATGAACTTCTTATTAGAATCAATGTCTTGAAGCTCCACATAGCCATATGGTGACACACTTGTAATCACATATGGTCCCCTCCACCGGGATTTCAGTTTCCCGGGGAATAGCCTGAGCCTAGAGTTAAACAATAGAACCTTCTGTCCCAGTTCAAAGACTCTAGATGACAGATTTTTGTCATGCCACCTTTTTGCTTTCTCTTTGTAAAGCTTGGCATTTTCGAAAGCCGTGAGTCTGAATTCCTCTAGCTCATTCAGCTGGAGCAATCTTTTTTCTCCAGCTAATTTGGCATCAAAGTTTAGGAATCTGGTTGCCCAGTAGGCCTTATGCTCCAGTTCCACGGGCAGATGACAGGCCTTACCATACACAAGCTAGTATGGAGAGGTCCCTATAGGCGTCTTGAATGCTGTTCTGTAAGCCCACAGAGCATTATCCAAGCTTCTCGCCCAATCCTTTCTACGGGTACTTACAGTTCGTTCTAGGATTCTTTTTAGCTCTCTATTAGAGACTTTAGCTTGCCCATTTGTCTGTGGATGATATGAAGTTGCCACCTTGTGGTTAATTCCATACCGGACCATAGCAGAGTAAAGTTGTTTGTTGCAGAAGTGAGTCCCTCCATCACTGATTAGTGCTCTAGGAACACTAAACCTGTTGAAGATATGTTTCTGGAGGAACTTCAGCACTATCTTAGTATCATTAGTGGGTGTGGCAACGGCCTTTACCCATTTGGATATATAGTCGACTGCCATCAGAATATAAGTGTTTGAGTATGATGGTGGGAAAGGCCCCATGAAGTCAATACCCCATACATCAAACAACTCAATCTCCAAGATTCCTTGTTGAGGCATGGCGTAACCATGAGGCAGATTACCAGCTCTCCGGCAACTGTCATAGTTACGTACAAACTCTCGGGAATCTCTATAGAGGGTAGGACAGTAGAAGCCACACTGGAGGACCTTGGTGGCTGTTCGCTCACCTCCGAAATGGCCTCCATATTATGACCCATGGCAATGCCATAAGATCTTCTGTGCTTCTTCTCTAGGCACACACCTACGAATTATTCCGTCTGCACATCTCTTAAAAAGATAGGGTTCATCCCACAAGTAGTACTTTGCATCAGTAATTAATTTTTTCTTTTGTTGCCTGCTGTACTCCTTGGGTGTGAATCTTGCAGCTTTATAGTTTGCAATGTCTGCAAACCATGGTGTTTCTTGAATGGCAGACAAATGCTCATCCGGAAAGGTTTCAGAGATCTCAATAGAGGGAAAGGACACCCCTTCTACTGGTTCTATCTGGGATAGATGATCAGCCACTTGGTTTTTTGTCCCTTTTCTGTCTCTTATTTCTATATCAAACTCTTGCAGAAGCAACACCCATCTTATGAGCCTGGGTTTTGAATCCTGCTTTGTAAGTAGATATTTAAGAGCAACATGGTCAGTGTACACGATAACTTTTGATCCTACTAAGTATGATCTAAACTTGTCAATGGCATAAACCACTGCAAGCAATTCTTTTTCTGTGGTTGTGTAATTTTTCTGGGCATCATTTAAAACACGGCTAGCATAATAAATGACATGCAGAAGCTTGTTATGCCTTTGTCCCAGTACTGCGCCAATGGCATGGTCACTGGCATCACACATTAGTTCGAATGGTAATGTCCAGTGTGGTGCAGAAATAACTGGTGCTGTGACCAACTTAGCTTTCAGAGTTTCAAACGCCTGCAGACACTCTGTGTCAAACACAAATGGCGTGTCAGCAGCTAGCATATTGCTCGGAGGTTTTGCAATTTTTGAAAAATCCTTTATAAACCTCTTATAGAATCCTGCATGCCCCAGAAAGCTTCTAATTGCCTTAACATTGGCAGGTGGTGGTAATTTTTCAATTACTTCCACTTTAGATTGATCTACCTCTATTCCCTTGTTTGAAATTTTATGTCCAAGGACAATTTCTCCAGTCACCATAAAGTGACATTTTTCCCAGTTTAAAACTAGGTTGGTCTCTTGGAATCTTTTCAGAACAAGTGCTAGATGGTCAAGGCAGGAGCTGAATGAGTCTCCAAATACTGAAAAGTCATCCATGAAGACTTCTAGAAATTTCTCTACCATATCAGAAAAGATGGAGAGCATGCACCTCTGACAGGTTGCAGGTGCATTGCACAGAACAAAAGGCATCCTTCTGTAGGCAAACACTTCAGAAGGACATGTGAATGCTGTTTTCTCTTAGTCCTGAGGATCTACTGCAATTTGGTTCTAACCTGAATAGCCATCCAAAAAGCAGTAGTATTCATGACCTGCTAGTCTTTCTAGCATCTGGTCTATGAATGGTAAAGGAAAGTGATCCTTCCTGGTGGATGTATTGAGCCTTCTGTAATCAATATACATATGCCACCCTGTAACTGTTCTTGTAGGAACTAGTTCATTTTTTTCATTATGAACCACTGTCATGCCCCCCTTCTTGGGAAAAACTTGGACAGGGCTCACTCAAGGGCTATCAGAAATAGGATAAATAATCACAGCCTCTAGTAACTTAGTGACCTCTTTCTGCATCACCTCCTTCATGGCGGGATTCAGCCGCCTCTGTGGTTGAACCACTGGCTTAGCATCATCCTCCAATAGGATCTTGTGCATGCATCTGGCTGGGCTAATGCCCTTAAGATCACTTATGGACCACCCAAGAGCTGTCATGTGTGTCCTTAGCACTTGAAGTAGTGCTTCCTCTTCCTGTGGATTTAAAGCAGAGCTTATGATCACCGGAAAAGTGTCACCTTCTCCCAGAAATGCATATTTTAGGGATGGTGGTAGTGGTTTGAGCTCAGGTTTAGGAGGTTTTTCCTCTTCCTGAGGAATTTTCAGGGGCTCTTTTATGTCCTCTGAATCCTCCAGATTAGGCTGGACATCTTTAAAGATGTTTTCTAGCTCTGATTCGAGACTCTCAGTCATGTTGATCTCCTCTACCAAAGAGTCAATAAGATCAACTTTCATGTAGTCTTTTGGTGTGTCTGGATGCTGCATGGCTTTGACAACATTTAACTTAAACTCATCCTCATTGACTCTCAAGGTTACTTCCCCCTTTTGGACATCAATGAGAGTTCGTCCAGTTGCTAGGAAAGGTCTTCCTAGAATGAGAGTAGCACTCTTGTGCTCCTCCATTTCCAGCACCACAAAGTCAGTGAGAAAGGCGAATGGCCCAACCCTGACAATCATGTCTTCAATCATGCCTGATGGGTATTTAATGGAGCCATCAGCAAGTTGGAGACATATCCGGGTTGGTTTGACTTCTTCAGTTAAACCAAGCTTTCTGATAGTGGATACAGGTATTAGGTTGATGCTTGCCCCAAGATCACATAAAGCTGTCTCGGTGCAATTACGCTCTAATATTCATGGTATCATAAAGCTCCTGGGATCTTTAAGCTTTTTTGGAAAGCTTTTCAGAATGACTGAACTGCATTCTTCAATGAGGAGAACTCTTTCAATTTTACTCCAATCCTTCTTATGACTCAAGATCTCTTTCATGAACTTGGCATAAGAAGGTATTTGCTCAAGTGCTTCTGCAAATGGAATCTTTATTTCAAGGGTCCTGAGATAGTCTGCAAAGCGGGCAAATTGCTTATCCTGCTCCTCTTGGCGGAGTTTTTGAGGATAAGGCATCTTGGCTTTGTATTCCTCAACCTTAGTTGCTGCAGGTTTATTTCCTACAGAGGTGGTTGGAGAAGCCTTTTTAGAGGGGTTGCTATCAGCACTTGTGTGTGTCTGATCCCTCACTGCCGTTTGAATGCCAGGGTTAGAAGCTGGATTGGCGTTGGACGCCAACTTCTTACCTGTTTCTGGCATTTGAACGCCAGAACTGAGCTTCCATTGGGCGTTTGACGCCAGCTCCTTGCCTGTTTCTAGCATTTGAACGCCAGAACTGCGCGTGGGTTGGGCATTTAACGCCAGCTTTGCATCCTTTTCTGGCGTTTGAACGCCAGAGTTACTTCTCTCTGGGCTCTTACTGTCCTCAGAGGGATTTTGGATAATATATTGCTCATCCTCTGTCAGTTGTTCTTTTCTTGGCTTTCTGCTACTCTGAAGTGATGTATTTAATGTTTTTCCACTTCTTAATTGAACTTCTTGGCACTCTTCTGTTATCTACTTTGATAACTGCTGTTTTATTTGATTCAATTGTGTCTCTATATTTTTATTAGCATTTTTAGTGTCTTGTAGCATCTCCTTGAATTTTGCTAGCTGTTTTGTTAGAAAACACAATTGTTTATTGAGTTCAGCAACTTGTTCTGGAGGACCAAGTTCAGTAGACACTGATTTGGCTTCTTCTTTTATGGAGGACCCACTACTTATGTACAGATGTTGATTTCTAGCAACTATATCAATAAGCTCTTGAGCCTCTTCAATTGTTTTTCTCATGTGTATAGATCCACCAGCTGAGTGGTCTAGAGATATCTGAGCTCTTTCTGTAAGCCCATAGTAGAAGATGTCTAATTGCACCCACTCTGAAAACATTTCAGAGGGGCATTTCCTTTGCATCCCTCTGTACCTCTCCCAGGCATTATAAAGGGATTCATCATCCTCTTGTTTAAAGCCTTGGATGTCCAGGCTTAGTTGTGTCATCCTTTTTGGAGGGAAATATTAATTCAGGAATTTGTGTGATAACTGTTTCCATGTTTTTATGCTTGCTGTGGGTTGGTTATTTAACCACCTTTTAGCTTGACCTTTTACAGCAAATAGAAACAGTAACAGCCTGTATACATCCTGATCTACCTCCTTGTCACGTACTGTGTCAGCAATTTACAAGAATTGTGCCAGAAACTCAGTAGGTTCTTCCTGTGGAAGACCAGAATACTGGCAGTTTTGCTGCACCATGACAATGAGCTGAGGATTCAGCTCAAAACTGCCTGCTTTGATGGGAGGTATACAGATACTACTCCCATATGCAGCGGTAGTGGGATTAGCATATGACCTCAGAGTCCTTCTGGACTGTTCATTTCCACTTAGATCCGTGATGGATAAAATGGAATTGATATGAATTGCAAAGAAAATATATTTTTGTTTTTATTTTATTTAAGTATGACAAACCAAATTATTAAGATAAATAAAAATAATAAGATAAAATAAAATAAAATATTTAGAAATTAAAATGTAAATTTCGAAAACTAAGAGAAAAATAAATTTGAAAATGAAAATAATTGCTTAATTAAGAAGATTTGAAAAACCTTGGATATGATTTTTGAAAAAGATTTTGAATTTTGAAAAGATTTGATTTTTAAAATAAAAATCTGAATTTTTAAAAGTAATTTTCGAAAAATCAATTTAAAATAAAGAGAAAAGATATTTTTGAATTTAATGAGGAAAGAGAAAAACAATAAAATGACACAAGACTTAAAATTTTTAGATCTAATGCTCCTTGCTTTTCGAAAATTTTGGAGGGAAAACACCAAGGAACACCAAACTAAAAAATTTTAAGATCAAAACACAAAGAAGACTCAAGAACACCTTGAAGACTCACAAGAACAACAAGAATAAAATTCAAAGACTCAAGAACATAAAAAGAACACCAAACTTAAAAGTTTGACATAAGATTTAATCAAAGAAAAATTATTTTTGAAAACATTTTAAAAGGAAGATACCCAATTACCAAGAACATAAGCACAACGCTCTAGCCAACTGAGCTATAAATTTAACGTGTTTTAAAAAAAGGTATTTAATGTATATAAATTTTTTTGAATACTGATAATTTGAAAATACATAAGAAAAACAAGAAAAGACACAAAACAGGAAAAACTAAAGATCAAACAAGAAAAATAGCAAGAACAACTTGAAGATCAAGAAAGAACAATGAACACAAATTCGAAAATTTAAAGGAAAATAAAAACATGCAATTGACACCAAACTTAAAATATGAAACTAAACTCAAATAGAAGACTAAATCATGAAGTTATTGGTTTTAAAAATTTTCGAAAATAATTTAGAAAAATAAAATAAGGATTTTAAAATTTTAACCAAAAACAATAATAGAAGACTCTAAACCAAAAAGAAAAATTTTTCCTAATCTAAGCAACAAAATAAACCGTTAGTTGTCCAAACTCGAACAATCCCCGGCAACGGCGCCAAAAACATGGTGCACGAAATTGTGATTCACACTTTTCACAACTCCGCACAACTAACCAGCAAGTGCACTGGGTCGTTCAAGTAATACCTTACGTGAGTAAAGGTCGATCCCACGGAGATTGTCGGCTTGAAGCAAGCTATGGCTATTTTGTAATTCTTAGTCAGGAAATCAATGATAAGAGTGATTATATTTATGAAGAGTAAATAGCATAAAATAAATAATACTTGTTATGCAGTAATGGAGAACAGATTGAGGATTTGGAGATGCTCTGTCTTTCGAATCTCTGCTTTCCTACTGTCTTCTTCTTCACGCACGCAAGGCTCCATCTATGGCAAGCTGTATGTTGGTGGATCGCCATTGTCAATGGCTACCATCCGTCCTTTCAGTGAAAATGGTCCAAATGCGCTGTCACCGCACGGCTAATCATCTGTTCTCACTCATGTTGGAATAGGATCCATTGATCCTTTTGCGTCTGTCACTACGCCCAGCAGTCATGAGTTTGAAGCTCGTCACAGTCATCCCATCCCAGATGCTACTCGGAATACCACAGACAAGGTTTAGACTTTCCAGATCTCAAGAATGGCCGCCAATAATCCTAGCCTATACCACGAAGACTCTGATCATGAACCAAGAGGCTAAGAGATACACACTCAATCTAAGGTAGAACGGAATTGGTTGTCAGGCACGCGTTCATAGGTTGAGAATGGTGATGAGTGTCATGGATCATCACATTCATCATGGTTAAGTACAAGCGGGCATCTTAGAATAGAAACAAGCGTGATTGAATAGAAAACAGAAGTAATTGCATTAATTCATCGAGACACAGCAGAGCTCCTCACCCCCAACCATGCGGTTTAGAGACTCATGCCATCATAAATACAATATGAAAATGTGTAAAATGTCATGAGATACATAATAAATCTCTAAAAGTTGTTTAAATACTAAACTAGTAAGCTAGGTTTACAGAAAATGAGTAAACTACGATAGATAGTGCGGAAATCCACTTCCTGGGCCCACTTAGTATGTGCTGGGGCTGAGACTTGAGCTTTACACGTGCCTAGGCTGTTTCTGGAGTTAAACGCCAGGTTGTAGCCTGTTTTGGGCGTTTAACTCCAACTTGTAACCTGTTTCTGGCGTATAACGCCAGAATACAACATGGAACTGGTGTTGAACGCCAGTTTGCGTCGTTTATCCTTGACAAAGTATGAACTATTATATATTGCTGGAAAGCCCTGGATGTCTACTTTCCAACGCAATTGAGAATGCGCCATTTGAGTTTTTGTAGCTCTAGAAAATCCATTTCGAGTGCAGGGAGGTCAGAATCCAACAGCATCTGCAGTCCTTTTTCAGCCTCTGAATCAGATTTTGCTCAGGTCCCTCAATTTCAGCCAGAAAATACCTGAAATCACAGAAAAACATAAAAACTCATAGTAAAGTCCAGAAATGTGAATTTTGAATAAAAAATAATAAAAATATGGTAAAAACTAACTAAATCATACTAAAAACTACCTAAAAGCAATGCCAAAAAGTGTATAAATTATCCGCTCATCAAACCCGTAGAAATACATGTTCTCCCACTTCAAACTCTAACGATTTCCTTCTCTGATCCGCATAACTCTTCTGTCAACTCTGGGCAATTAGAATTCTCTTCCGAATCTTTTTAATATTTTTCATAATCTCTACTACCAAATCGGGAACCAAAATGCTCACTTCACCAGATTCATACCAACACAGTGGAGACTGGCACTTCCATCCATTCAAGGCCTCATACGAAGCCATCCCTATGCTCACATGAAAGCTGTTGTTGTACGCAAACTCCACCAATGGCATGTGGCAATCCCAACTTCCAGGTTGATCCAAAATACATGCTCTCAGCATATCTTCCAACGTCTGAATAGTCCTTTCTGACTGTCCATCCGATTGCGGATGATATGCGGTACTGAGACACAGCTTTGTACCAAAAGCTCTTTGGAAAGCTCCCTAAATCCTTGAAGTGAATCGGGGATAAAAACTCATACTAAGCTCGACGGCACACCATGCAACCTTACTATCTCCTTTATATATAACCTTGCCAACTACTCCATAGAACAGTTCACTCGGATAGGCAGAAAATGAGTGGATTTGGTTAAGCGATCCACGACCACCCAAACCGCATCAAATCCCGACCTAGTCCTCGGTAAACCGGTCACAAAGTCCGTCGCAATTCCTTCCTACTTTTACTGAGGAATCTCAAGAGGCTGTAGCATTTTCGACGGTTTCTGATGCTCTATCTTCACCTTCTGGTAAGTTAAACACTTGGATACCACTGTTGCTATATCACCCTTCATCCCAGGCCACCAGAATATCTTCTTTAAGTCATAATACATCTTCGTGCTTCCGTGATGAATAGAAAACCCACTGTTGTTAGCCTCCGACAACAAGTCTTGCCTCAAACTCCCGACATCCGGTATGCAAAATCTCCCTTTATATCTCCACAACCCTTTTATCGTCCTTAGTGAATTCTTCACGCCTCTTATCACCAAATGGTTGAAACAATTGATGAAGCTTCTACTCATCTTGCTGAGCCCTCTGAATCTCTATCTTAAACGTGCTTGAGATCTGTAACTGGTTCAAACAAACTCTTCCAGCAACGTCACCAATATCCAGCTTAAGGTCTACAACTTATCCACTAACTCCTCTTCCTTGATTCTCATCCAAGCAATTGTTAAAGATTTCTGACTCAATGCGTCTGCTACCACATTCGCCTTGCCCAGATGATAACTCAGTTCAAAATCATAATCCTATAGAAATTCCATCCACCTTCTCTGACGCATATTTAGATCTTTCTAATCAAAGATGTATTTGAGACTCTTATGATCAGAAAAGACGCTAAACCTCACCCCGTACAAGTGGTGCCTCCAAATCTTCATTGAAAACACAATTACTGCTAATTCCAAGTCATGATTGGGTAATTTACCTCATGGGGTCTCAGATGACGCGATGCGTAAGCCACCACATTCCAGTGTTGCATCAACACGCAACCCAAACCCTTCAGTAATGTATCACAATATACTTCTGGTGCACGAATTGTAAATCACACTTTTTACAACTCGTACCACTAACCAGCAAGTACACTGGGTCGTCGAAGTAATACCTTACGTGAGTAAGGGTCGATCCCACGGAGATTGTTGGCTTGAAGCAATCTATGGTTATCTTGTAACTCTTAGTCAGGAAAATAATAAAATAATTCACTTATCAAATTTGATTGCAAGGAATAAAAGGGCAGAACACAAATTATACTTGTATGCAATGATGGAGAATATGTTGGAGTTTTGGAGATGCTTTGTCTTCTGAAATTCTGCTTTCCTCTGTTTTCTGATTCACGCACGCACGTCCTCCTATGGCAATCTGTGTGTTGGTGGATCACCGTTGTCAATGGCTACCATCCATCCTTCCAGTGAAAAGGGTCCAGATGCGCTGTCACCGCACGGCTAATCATCTGCAGGTTCTCAATCATACCGGAATAGGATTTACTATCCTTTTGCGTCTGTCACTACGCCCAGCACTCGCGAGTTTGAAGCTCATCACAGTCATTCAATCCCTGAATCCTACTCGGAATACCATAGACAAGGTTTAGACTTTTCGGATTCTCTGGAATGCTGCCATCAATCTAGCTTATACCACGAAGATTCTGATTAAGAGATCTAAGATATATTCATTCATTCTACGGTGGAACGTAAGTGGTTGTCAGGCACATGTTCATGGAGGAATGATGATAATTGTCACGTTCATCACATTCATATTGAAGTGCGAATGGATATCTTAGATAGGAACACGCATGTTTGAATAGAAAACAGAAATACTTGCATTAATTCATCGAGACACAGCAGAGCTCCTCACCCCCAACAATGGAGTTTAGAGACTCATGCCGTCAAAAGGTACAAAGTTCAGATCTAAAATGTCATGAGATGCAAAATAAATCTCTAAAAGTTGTTTAAATACTAAACTAGTAACCTAGGTTTACAGAAAATGAGTAAACTATGATAGATAGCGCAGAAATCCACTTCTGGGGCCCACTTGGTGTGTGCTGGGGCTGAGACTTAAGCTTCTCACGTCCTTGGGCTGTTTTGGGTGTTCAACACCAGGTTGTAACCTGTTTCTGGCGTTGAACTCCAACTTGTAACTTGTTTCTGGCACTGGACGCCAGACTTCAACATGGAACTGGCGTTGAACGCCAGTTTACGTCGTCTATCCTTGAGCAAAGTATGGACTATTATGTATTTCTGGAAAGCCCTGGATGTCTACTTTCCAACGCAATTAGAAGCGCACCATTTGGAGTTCTGTAGCTCCAGAAAATCCACTTTGAGTGCAAAGAGGTCAGAATCCAACAGCATCAGCAGTCCCTTTTCAGCCTGAATCAGATTTTTGCTCAGCTCCCTCAATTTCAGCCAGAAAATATCTGAAATCACAGAAAAACACACAAACTCATAGTAAAAGTCCAGAAATATGAATTTTGCCTTGAAGCTGCTGAAAATAAACTAAAAACTAACTAAAACACACTAAAAACTATATGAAATTAACCCCAAAAAGCGTATAAAATATCCGCTCATCAACTTCAAACGGTTTATGCGGTTCCAGTAAGATTAGATCATGTGCTGAAGTTAGCTTTTGCTTCAAAGTCTGAAAACTTCTTCACACTCCGACGTCCAAACAAAAGGCGCTTCTTTCCTTGTCAATTTAGTCATCGGTAGTGCAATCCGGGAAAATCCTTCGATAAATCTTCGGTAATATCCGGCTAAGCCCAAAAAGCTTCTGACTTCCGTCACCGTTGTCGGTCTTTCCCATTCCATCACCATTTCTACCTTAGAAGGATCTACGGTTATTCCTCCGTTGCTTACCACGTGACCTATGAACTTCGCTTCCTCCTTCCAAAACTCACACTTCGAAAACTTAGCGTACAACTTTCGCCCCCTTAGGATTTGCAACACAATCCTCAAGTGTTCCTCATGCTCCTTTGCCGTCTTAGAATAAACTAAGATGTCGTCTATGAAAACCACCATGAATTTGTCCAAAAAGGGACGAAAGACTCTATTCATGTAATCAATGAAAACATCAGGTGCATTCGTTAACCCAAAGGACATCACCGCAAACTCGTAGTGCCCATAGCGTGTCCTAAACGCGGTCTTAGGGATATCATCCTCCCTCACCCTTATCTGATGGTAACCGGATCTTAAATGGATCTTGAAATACACTTCGGCTTCTTGCAGTTGATCCATCAAGTCATCGATCCTAGGCAGCGGGTACTTGTTCTTCACAGTCACTTTTTTTAACTGCTGGTAATCCACGGACAAACGTATTCCTCCATCCTTCTTCTTTACCAATAAAACTGGTGCTCCCCACGGTGATACACTCGGTCGAATGAACTGCTTGTTTAGAAGCTCTTCCAACAGAGCCTTTAATTCTACTAGCTCTATTGGAGCCATTCCATACGGCGCAATTGACACTGGTCCGGCTCCCGGCACCAATTCAAACGTAAATTCAATCTCCCTTTGAGGTGGGAACTCAGGGATATCTTCCGAGAATACCTCCGAAAAATCTCTAACTACTAGAATCTGATCTAAGTTCTGGGTATTGCCCGAAGCATTTGCAATTAACAAGATGTATCCTTGACACTCCTCCCCACTATAGTGCACCATTACTGAGTTTAGGTAGTAACCTTCAGCTATCACTACTCTATTTTCTCCTTCTGGTATAAACTGAATTGTCCGTTCAAAGCAATCCAACAAAACCCGATTCTTCGACAACCAATCAAACTCCAAAATCATCTCCAACCCAACCATTGGTAAACAGATCAAATCATGCACAAAGTCTTTATCCTCAAGTTTGAATCCTACTTGCCTACAACCTGACCTAGTCATGACTGTCTGATGCGGAGTATGTACATGCAGATCAAATGGTAACTCTGACACTTTCAAGCCTAATTCCTCAACTTTAGCAAATGAAATAAATGAATGCGAAGTCCCAGTATCATATAATGCAGTTAAGGTCTTATCACCAATTAAACAAATACCTCTCATCAACGGATCTGCCTGATGAGACGATTCCACACAAACTCACCGGCAAGTGTACCGGGTCGCATCAAGTAGTAATAACTCACAGGAGTGAGGTCGATCCTACAGAAATTGATGGATCAAGCAACTTTAATGAGTGATCGGTTTAGTCAAACAGACAATAGTGAATTGAATGAAAACTGGAGCAATAGAAAGTAAGTTTCAGAAAATATAAAGTGCAGAATGTAAATTGCAGTGAAGCTTAAATGACAAGAAAAGTGAATTGCATCAAATGTAAAGGGAATTGGGTGCTGGAATTTAAATGAAGCAGTAGATCAAAGCTCATAACAATTGCAGAAGAATTAAATTGCATGAAAAGTAAATTCAGATCACAGCAGACTTAAATGTAAAGTTGCAGAAAGTAAAATTGCAGAAGAGAATTGCAGAAATTTAAACTTGCATTAAAATGAAACTGAATTCAATACTGAAGTGTAGAAAAATAAAAGTGTATCAACTATGCTAAGCTCTCTGGAGTCTCTAATCCTCCAAGAGAGATCCGGAGTCTCTAATCCTCCAGCCTGAGCCTCCTATTCTACTCCTACTCCTACTGTGCGCCCTTTTTTTTTTCAAATGAAACTGATGCCTTTATATAGGCTTCCTAAACTATGTAAATGAAATTTAGATTGAAAACAAATTATAATTAAATGCAAAATTCCTATTCTAGATGATCCTTGTGCCTTTGATTGATGTCAATTGGACTCTACTTGCTTTGGGGCTTCAATGGGCTTGAATTGGAATTAATTGAGCCAAAGTTGCAGCTTCCAGGAGAGCGTAGTGTTCATTTAGAGAACAGAGCATTCGGGCACCCACGCGTATGTGTCCCTCACGCCTGCGCTTGCTTTTGCATTTTTGCCCATTGACGCGTACGCGTACGCGTCACCCACGCGTACGCGTCCTTTGCAGCGTTCTCTTAATGAGCACTACGTTTGCTTAATGAGCGCTGCCCCACGCGTGAGCGTCATGTACGCATGCGCGTTGTTAGCAAAATCTCAATGCCATGCTTCAGTGCCAGCCACGCGTGCTCGTGCTTTATCCTGGGTGCACCATCGACGCGTGCACGTCAAGCACGCGTGCACATTGATTGCAAAACTTTGCCTCTAATTTTGAATATGCCCGAAAATGCTGAGTAAATGAACGTAGCGCTTTCTTTGAAAACGACGCCAAACATTTTCACGTGTACGCGTGATGCACGCATACGCGTGATGCACGCGTACGCGTGGTTCTTCAAAATTTACCCCTGACGCGTAAGCGTCCCATACGCGTGCGTGTCGCTTACTGAGCGTGGCGTTCTTTGTTTGAACGCAACGTTACTCTGCTCTGACCCTCTTTTCTCTTCATTTTTCACCTGAAATCAACCAAACAAATGCATCAAAGCCTTAACATGATCATCAATTCTTGCATCATTCATATTATCAACTAAATCTTACAAGAAATCTAATGAAAATGCATAAAATTATCAATGTTTGATTGATTCAAGACAAGCATGAAATTCTCACTCAAACACTTATTTGTTGCCTAAAAATGCATGAAAACCAAATAAAAACTAATGAAATAGGCTTGTGAAACTAGCCTAAGATGACTTGTCATCACAATACCAAACTTAAATCTTGCTTGTCCCCAAGCAAGTAGTAAAGCATAAGGAAAATTAATGGAAGCAGAGAAGTGTATAGCCCTTTATTGGAAGACATTGAATACTGATTGATGGGGTTTTCATGCATGGTATCTTATAGACTTTTATTCTGTGACTGAGACATCAACACTCCTTTGGATCCTCACTTGAATTACACAAAAAATCAGACTTGTTATTGCTCGGTCCTTAGTTTTTTCTTGTTCTCTTTCTTGGCTGAGATTTATTGCTTGCTGAGGCTTAATGCTATGTGGTAAGACAACTTTTTAGAGTAAGCTTTCAGCCAGCATTCCCGCCCCAGTTAGTTCAAGATGCTAGGTGTTGAAACACCCCTATGGGCTTACTTGCTCAAGCCTCTCCTTAGCACACATACATCACAGGCATTTAGCTTGTTTTGTCCCTTGGAAATTGATGCCCAGCACCCCTTTGGGTCACTAAATGCTTTGTCTCAAAGTAGCTCTTGATGGTGGACTTTCGGTTGGCAATCCCGGGATAGTTAACCCAAGTTGCCGGGTGATGAAGCACCCCTTAGAACCTAGTTATCCAAGCTTATCTTTGTACAAGAACATCACAGGCATTTATCCAAATTTCCAGTCATTGGTGCCCAGCCTTGTTTATTTCTTTTTGTTTCTTTCTTTTGCTTTTTCTTTCTTTTATTTTGGACCTTCTTTCATTTGTCAAGTCTCATGAAATGCAACTTAAGTTCATATCACACAGTCATGCCCACATTCAGCCTTATTCATAAATCAACTAATGAACCAGTATATACCACCACATAACCTTATTCTATCTCATATCATACTAGACTTTTACTCTTTCTCTATTTCACAATTATTTTTCTTTTATTCAAGCATGAGGAACAAAGCATATAATTAAAGCAAGATGAGATGATGAAAGTATCTAGACTAGCAAGCCATAACAGCATAAAAACAAACAGACAGTAAATAAATCTAATAGGACACTAATCAACAGGGGGCATTTGCACTTTCAATTAGCATATTTAAGCTAAAGTTAGTCAGAGAACACTACAACCTCTTGGAGTCCATTTGTTTCCTCTGTGTCATCATCATTGTTGTGTTCCATATCCTTCCTTTGTTCACCCACATGATGATGTATCTTTCCTTCCAAGAGATTGAATGACTTTCTACAATAGATATTGAAAGTTGCTTATTTCCCAAGCACTTGAGAGACAGTTAGCATGCATGTATGCTTGTGATTCTCTGAACCTACGTTGGTGTGGGAACACCAAACTTAGTTCCTTGCCTACTTCTATATGCAACAAAATGAATACATGCATGAAATATCAAGTACTTTTTATTAAGAAAGTAGACTATGAACTAGAAAGTAGTTATGAACTAGAAAACAGATATAAACTAGAAAACAAACTAAAGACTAGAAACATAACAATTATTAAGTAGTTTTTCTGATTGTTTGAAGCCGATATTAGTCATGTTGAGGGTGCAATGTGTTCTTAACGAAATTTTTGGTGGAACACCAAACTTAGCCTGCAACATTCACCCCTTAATTATTTTGGTGTGCAACACCAAACTTAGCTCTTTTCAATACAAAAAAATCTACTTAACTCCTTTATTAAAATAACTAAGAAAGTAAAACTACTGACCTGTAGCTGATGACTTTCTTCCTCTTCTTCCAATTTGTTAAAAGAAATGACCTCAATGGTAAAGAGGAGCCAGTCAGTGCCCCCTTTCTTGGCCTCTCCCCAGCAAGTTTCCTTTTGTTAATTGCTTGATTGAGCTTTCTTGCTGGTGGTCCAGGGGTGGGATTACTTGTGGTTGACCCCTCCTTCTTCATTGATATGTTCAATGGTAGTTGGGTCACAATCCTCTCTTCGGTGTTGTTGTTGGTTGCTGGTGCACGGAATTGTGATCACACTTTTCACAACTCCGGTCCAACTAACCAGCAAGTGCACTGGGTCATCCAAGTAATAAAACCTTATGTGAGTAAGGGTCGATCCCACAGAGATTGCCGGCTTGAAGCAAGCTATGGTCATCCTGTAAATCTTAGTCAGGTGGATTCAAATGGTTATGAGTTTTGATAATTTAAAGATAAATAAAACGTAAATTAAAATAAAGATACTTATGTAATTCATTGGTGGGAAATTTCAGATAAGCGTTCGGAGATGCTTTGTTGCTTCTGAACCTCTGCTTTCCTATTGTCTTCATCCAATCATGCGTGCTCCCTTCCATGGCAAGCTGTATGTTGGTGGATCACCGTTGTCAATGGCTACCATCCGTCCTCTCATTGAAATGGTCCAGGTACAGTTTCTGTACGGCTAATCAACTGTCGAATTTGTCATCTCGGATGAAAAATACCAGGCATAGCTACCACACGGCTAATCATCTGTCGGTTCTCACTTGTGTCGGAATAGGATCTCTCTATCCTTTTGCACACTATCACTGCGCCCAACATTCATGAGTTTGAAGCTCGTCACAGTCATCCCGTCCCAGATCCTACTCAAAATACCACAGATAAGGTTTAGACTTTTCGGATCTCAGGAATGTTGGCAATTGGTTCTAGCCTCTAACACGAAGGTTCTAATCTCACGGATTCGAATGCTCTATTGTCAGGAGCGGCAAGTCAAATCCATGGATCAGAGTCCTAAGAGATTATACTCCAGCTGTTGTCCAATGACTACGTTGAACATCATGTAGACTGCTTGTGGTTGTCAGGCACACGGATCTTGGCTAAGCGAGTAACGAAGATAGTGGGTGATTGTCACGGGTCACCCTTTCATTCTGACTTAACTGAATTAAGTACGAGAGTATATCTTGGAGAAGAAGTAAGTGTGAATTGAAAGAGAAACAATAGTACTTGCATTAATTCATGAAGAACAGCAGAGCTCTGCACCTTAATCTATGAGGTGTAGAAACTCCACCGTAGAAAATATATAAGAGAAAAAGGTCTAGGCATGGCCGTGTGGCCAGCCTCCAAATGTGAAAAATGGCATAAGATCCCCTTGAATACAATAGTAAAAAGTGCTATTTATACTAAAACTAGTTACTAAGGATTACAGAAAATAAGTAACTAAGTGCAGATAGTGCAGAAATCCACTTCCGGGGCCAACTTTTTGTGTGCTTGGGCTGAGCATTGAGCTTTACACGTGCATAGGCCTTTTGTAGAGTTAAACACCAGCTTAGATCCCAGTTTGGGCGTTTAACTCCAGTTGTGGTGCCAGTTCTGGCATTTTACGCCAGAAAAGGGTCTCTGGCTAGCGTTTAAATGCCAGTTTGGGCCATCAAATCTCGGATAAAGTATGGACTATTATTCATTGCTGGAAAGCCTAAGATGTCTACTTTCCAACGCAATTGAGAGCACGCCAATTCGGCTTCTGTAGCTCCAGAAAATCCACTTCGAGTGCAGGAGGGTCAGAATCCAACAACATCTGCAGTCCTTTCTCAGCCTCTGAATCAGACTTTTGCTCAGGTCCCTCAATTTCAGCCAGAAAATACCTGAAATTACAGAAAAACACACAAACTCATAGTAAAGTCCAGAAATGTGATTTTTGCATAAAAACTAATAAAAATATAATAAAAAGTAACTAAAACATACTAAAAACTACCTAAAAACAATGCTAAAAAGCGTATAAATTATCCGCTCATCACAACACCAAACTTAAATTGTTGCTTGTCCCCAAGAAACTAAAAACAAAATAGGATAAAATTAAAAGAAGAGAAAGTATAATAAATTTTAAAATATCAATGAAGCTTAGTTCCGATTAGATGAGCGGGACTAGTAGCTTTTTGCTTCTGAACACTTTTGGCATCTCACTTTATCCTTTGAAGTTCAGAATGATTGGCATCCATAGTATATCAGAATTCAGATAGTGTTATTGATTCTCCTAGTTTAGTATGTTGATTCTTGAACACAGTTACTTTATAAGTCTTAGCCGTGACCCTAAGCATTTTGTTTTCTAGTATTACCACCGGATACATAAATGCCACGGACACATAACTGGGTGAACCTTTTCAGATTGTGACTCAGCTTTGCTAGAGTCCCCAGTTAGAGGTGCCCATAATTCTTAAGCACACTCTTTTTGCTTTGGATCACGACTTTAACCACTCAGTCTCAAACTTTTCACTTGGACCTTCATGACACAAGCACATGGTTAGGAACAGCTTGATTTAGCCTCTTAGGCCAGGATTTTATTCCTTTGAGCCCTCCTATCCACTAATGCTCAAAGCCTTGGATCCTCTTTACTCTTGCCTTTTAGTTTAAAGGGTTACTGGCTTTTTCTGCTTACTTTTTCTTTTTCTTTATTTTTTGCATTTTTTTCTGCAAGCTTTGTGTTTTTCACTGCTTTTTCTTGCTTCAAGAATCAATTTTATGATTTTTCAGATTATCAATAACTTTTCTCTTTTTTCATTATTCTTTCAAGAGCCAACAATTTTAACATTCATAAACTTCACTATAAAAAATATGCACTGTTCAAGCATTCATTCAGAAAACAAAAAGTATTGCCACCACATCAAAATAATTAAACTATTTTCAAGATAGAATTCGAAATTCATGTACTTCTTTTTCTGTTTTAGAAAATATTTTTCATTTAAGGAAGGTGAAAGATTCATAGAACATTCATAACTTTAAGACATAGACACTAAACACTAATGATCATGTAATGAAGACACAAACATAGTCAAAACATAAAGCATAAAAGCCGAAAACAGAAAAGAAAATAAACAAGGAAATTAAAGAACGAGTCCACCTTAGTGATGGCGGCTAGTTCTTCCTCTTGAAGATCCTATGGAGTGCTTGAGCTCATCAATATCTCTTCCTTGCCTTTGTTGCTCTTCTCTCATGGCCTTTTGGTGCCATTAATGGTTATGGAAAAATAAAAAGCAGAGCTTTTTTTCCATACCAAACTTAAAAGGTTTACTCGTCCTCGAGCAAAAGAAGAAAGAAAGGACTAGAGGAAGAAGAGATGGGGGAGATGAAGGTGATTGGTGGAGGTTATTTTGGGGAAAAATATTATGGAAAGGTGTGAAAAGGAGAGAGAGTGAGTTGGGGTAAGTGGGGATCCTGTGGGGTTCACAGATCCTGAAATGTCAAGGAATTCTGGTCCCTGCACCTTTCTGGCATTTAAACGCCCCTGGACAGCCCTTTCTGGCCTTTAAACGCCTGTCTGCTGCCTTTCCTGGCGTTAAACGCCAAGCTGATGCCTCTTTCTGGCGTTTAACGCCCAGAATGCTGCCAGACTGGGCGTTAAACGCCCATTCTGCTATCCTTACTGGCGTTTAAACGCCAGTAAGCCTGTCCTCCAGGATGTGCTGTTTTTGATTCCGCTTTAATTTTGCAGCTGTTTTTGTGACTCTACATGATCATCAACCTAAAGAAAACATAAAATAACAATAGAAAATGAAATGAAAAAGTAATTAACATAGATAAATAAGATTGTGTTGCCTCCCAATAAGCGCTTCTTTAATGTCAATAGCTTGACTGTGAGCTCTTAGAGAGCTTCACAGAGACTCAGAGCTTAACGGTGGCCTCCCAACACCAAACTTAGAAGTTGAGTGTGGGGGCTCTATTTGACTCTGTATTGAGAGAAGATTTTCATTCTTCTTCTCCATGGTTACAGGGGAAGATCCTTGAGCTTTAAACACAAGGTAGTCCTCATGCAATTGCAAGACCAACTCTCCTCTGTCCACATCAATCACAACTCTTGCTGTGGCTAGAAAGGGCCTTCCAAGGATGATGCATTCATCCTCATCCTTCCCAGTGTCTAGGATTATGAAGTCAGTAGGGATGTAAAGGCCTTCAACCTTCACTAAGACATCCTCTACAAGTCCATAAGCCTATTTGATTGATTTGTCTGCCATTTCTAGTGATATTTTTACAGCTTGTACCTCAAAGATCCCCAGTTTTTCCATTACAGAGAGTGGTATGAGGTTAATACTTGACCCCAGGTCACACAGAGCCTTCTCAAAGGTCATGGTGCCTGTGGTACAAGGTATTAAGAACCTTCTGGGATCCAGTTTCTTCTGAGGTAATTTCTGCTGAACCAAGGCATTCCGTTCATTGATGAGAAATGGAGGTTCATCCTCCCAAGTCTCATTACCAAATAAGTTGGCATTCAGCTTCATGATTGCTCCTAGATACTGAGCAACTTGCTCTTCAATAATATCTTCATCCTCTTCAGAGGAAGAATACTCATTAGAGCTCATGAATGGCAACAGTAAGTTCAGTGGAATCTCTATGGTCTCTGTATGAGCCTCAGATTCCTTTGGTTCCTCATTAGGGAACTCCTTAGTGGTTAGTGGACGTCTATTGAAGTCTTCCTCACTGGAAATCACTGCCTCTTCCTCCTCTATAGGTTTGGCCACTTTGGATATATTGATGGCCTTGCACTCTCTCTTTGGATTCTCTTCTGTATTGCTTGGGAGAGTACTAGGAGGGACTTCAGTAACTTTTTTACTCAGCTGACCCACTTGTGCCTCCAAATTTCTGATGGAGGACCTTCTTTCAGTCATAAAACTAAGAGTGGTCTTAGATAGATCAGAGACTATGGTTGCTAAGTCAGAGAGGCTCTGCTTAGAATTCTCTGTCTGTTGCTGAGAAGATGATGAAAAAGGCTTGCTATTGCCAAACCTATTTCTCCCATCATTATTATTATTGAAGCCTTGTTGAGGCTTCTGTTGATCCTTCCATGAGAAATTTAGATGATTTCTCCATGAAGGATTATAGGTGTTTCCATAGGATTCTCCCATGTAATTCACCTCTTCCATTGCAGGATTCTCAGGGTCATAAGCTTCTCCTTCAGAGGAGGCTTCTTTAGTACTGCCAGATGCAGCTTGCAATCCAGTCAGATTCTGAGAAATCATATTGACTTGCTGAGTCAATATTTTGTTCTGAGCCAATATGGCATTCAGAGTATCAATCTCAAGAACTCCTTTCTTCTGAGTCATCCCATTATTCACGGGATTTCTTTCAGAAGTATACATGAACTGGTTATTTGCAACCATTTCAATGAGTTCCTGGGCTTCTACAGGTGTTTTCTTCAGATGAAGAGATCCACCAGCAGAGTGGTCCAATGACATCTTGGACAATTCAGACAGACCATCATAGAATATACATAAGATGCTCCATTCTGAAAGCATGTCAGAAGGACACCTTCTGATCAATTACTTGTATCTTTCCCAAGCTTCATAGAGGGATTCACCTTCCTTCTGTCTGAAGGTTTGGACTTTCACTCTAAGCTTGCTCATCTTTTAAGGTGGAAAGAATTTGGCCAAGAAAGTATTGACCAACTTTTCGCAACAGTTTAGGCTTTCTTTAGGTTGTGAGTCCAACCATATCCTAGCTCTGTCTCTTACAGCAAAGGGGAAAAGCAGAAGTGTGTAGACCTCGGGATTAACCCCATTGGTCTTAACAGTGTCACAGATTTGCAAGAATTCAACTAAGAACTGATGCGGATCTTCCAATGGAAGTCCATGAAACTTGCAGTTCCACTGCATTAGAGAAACTAATTGAGACTTAAGCTCAAAGTTGTTTGCTCCAATGGCTGGAATTGAGATGCTTCTTCCATAGAAGTTGGAAGCTGGTGCAGTGAAGTTACCAAGCATCTTCCTTGCATCTCTAGCATTGTTGTTGGGTTCGGCTGCCATGTCTGCTTCTTTTTCGAAATTTTCTGTAAGGTCCTCTCCAGAGTGTTGTGCTTTAGCTTCTCTTAGCTTCCTCTTTAAAGTCCTTTCAGGTTCAGGATAAGCTTCAACAAGAATTTCCTTATCCTTGTTCCTGCTCATATGAAAAAGAAGGGAACAAAGAGAGAATGGGAATCCTCTATGTCACAGTATAGAGATTCCTTTATGTGAGTATAAGAATAGAAGAATAGAAGAATGAGAAGAGAGAGGAGATGAGTAATTCGAACAAAGAAAAGAGAGAGGGGTTCAAATTATGAGTAGAAGAGAAGTGTTAGTGATTAAAAAAATAAATAGAAAGGGATGAGGGAGAGAGTATTCTAATTTTTTAAGTAAAATAAAAGAAAAATATTTTTGTTTTTATTTTAATTATTTAGTTAGTGTTCGGAAATATTAAAAGAAATAAAATAAATTTAGAATTTAAAATAATTAGTTAATTAAAAAGAATTTTGAAAAAGTGGTTAGTTGTTTTCGAAAATGAGAAGTGAAAAAGTAGTTAGGTGGTTTTGAAAAAGATAAGAAATAGTAAACTTTTTTTTTAAAATTAAAACAAACAAGTCAAGTAGTTAGTTGAAAAAGATTTGAAAATAAATTTTGAAAAGATAAGAAGTTAGAAAAAGATTTTGAAATTAAAATTTTAAAAAGATATGATTAAAATTTATTTTGAAAAAGATTTGAAAAAGAAATTAAAAAGATTTGATTTTGAAAAAGATTTGAAAAGATAAAGTTTTTAAATTGAAATTTTTGACTTGACTAACAAGAAACAACTAAATTTTAAAAATTTTTGACCAAGTCAACTCAAAATTTCGAAAATTATGAGAAGAATAAGGAAAAGATATTTTTTTGACTTTTGAATTTTTAATGAGGAGAGAAAAAAATAACAAAATGAAACAAAACATAAAAATTTAAGATCAAAACAAATAATGCATGCAAGAACACTTTGAATGTCAAGATGAACACCAAGAATACCTTGAAGATCATGATGAATATCAAGAACATATTTTTGAAAATTTTTAAGAAAAGAAAGACATGCAAGACACCAAACTTAAGAACTTTTGTACTAGGGACACTAACAATTTGAAAATTCACAAGAAAAACAAGAAAAGACACAAAACAAGAAAAATTAAAGATCAAACAAGGAAAATCATCAAGAGCAACTTGAAGATCAAAGAAGAACACAATGCATGAATTGTCGAAAATCTAAGAAAAATTAAAAACATGCAGTTGAAACCAAACTTAAAATTTGACACTAGACTCAAACAAGAAACATAAAATTTATTTTTTGGTTTTATGATTTTATTAAAATTTTTTTGTATTTTTTTTCGAAATTATTTTGGAAAAAGAAAATAAAGAAATTCAAAATTTTTAATAAGAATTCCAGGATTCATGCAATGTTAGTCTAAAGCTTCGGTCCAAAAGAATTAGACATGGCCAAATGGCCAGCCAAGCTTTAGCATAGTATTACATACAACAATCCAATAAATAAGAATCCAAAGGCTCCTGCAATGATAAGTGGAAACCTCAGTCCAAAAGATTAGACATGGCTTAATAGCCAGCCAGGCTTCAAGATATCATCATGGAGCTCTAAGGTGGAATTCATTCTTAAAAATTTTTATGAATTTTTCGAAAACTAAATTTTTTTTCGAAAATAAAAATAAGAAGTTTAAACATAAAATAAAATTACCCAATCTAAGCAACAAGATGAACCGTCAGTTGTTCAAACTCGAACAATCCCCGGCAACGGCGCCAAAAACTTGGTGCACGGAATTGTGATCACACTTTTCACAACTCCGGTACAACTAACCAGCAAGTGCACTGGGTCGTCCAAGTAATAAAACGTTACGCGAGTAAGGGTCGATCCTACGGAGATTGCCGGCTTGAAGCAAGCTATGGTCATCCTGTAAATCTTAGTCAGGCGGATTCAAATGGTTATGAGTTTTGATAATTGAAAGATAAATAAAACGTAAATTAAAATAAGGATACTTATGTAATTCATTGGTGGGAATTTCAGATAAGCGTTCGGAGATGCTTTGTTGCTTCTGAACCTCTACTTTCCCATTGTCTTCATCCAATCATGCGTGCTCCCTTCCATGGCAAGCTGTATGTTGGTGGATCACCATTGTCAATGGCTACCATCCGTCCTCTCAGTGAAAATGGCCCAGGTACGGTTTTTGTACGGCTAATCAACTGTCAAATTTCTCGTCTTGGATGAAAAATACCAGGCACAGCTACCGCATCTGTCGGTTCTCACTTGTGTCAGAATAGGATCTCTCTATCCTTTTTCACACTATCACTGCACCCAACATTCGTGAGTTTGAAGCTCATCACAGTCATCCCGTCCCAGATCCTACTCGGAATACCACAGACAAGGTTTAGACTTTTCGGATCTCAGGAATGCTTCCAATTGGTTCTAGCCTCCACCACGAAGGTTCTAATCTCACGGATTCGAATGCTCTATTGTCAGGAGAGGCAAGTCAAATCCGTGGATCAGAGACCTAAGAGATTATACTCTAGCTGTTGTCCAATGACTACGTTGAACATCATGTAGACCGCTTGTGGTTGTCAGGCACGCGGATCTTGGCTAAGCGAGTAATGAAGATAGTGGGTGATTGTCATGGGTCACCCCTTCATTCTGACTTAACTGAATTAAGTACTAGAGTATATCTTGGAGAAGAAGTAGGTGTGAATTGAAAGAGAAACAACAATACTTGCATTAATTCATGAAGAACAGCAGAGCTCCACACCTTAATCTATGAGGTGTAGAAACTCAACCGTAGAAAATACATAAGAGAAAAAGGTCTAGGCATGACCGTGTGGCCAGCCTTCAAATGTGAAAAATGGCATAAGATCCCCTTGAATACAATAGTAAAAAGTGCTATTTATACTAAAACTAGTTACTAAGGATTACAGAAAATAAGTAACTAAGTGCAGATAGTGCAGAAATCTACTTCCGGGACCCACTTGGTGTGTGCTTGGGTTGAGCATTGAGCTTTACATGTGCATAGGCCTTTTCTAGAGTTAAACGCCAACTTGGATGCCAGTTTGGGCGTTTAACTCCAGTTCTGCCAGTTCCGGCGTTTTACGCCAAAAAGGGTCTCTGGCTGGCGTTTAAATGCCAGTTTGGGCCATCAAATGTCGGGCAAAGTATGAACTATTATACATTGCTGGAAAGCCCAAGATGTCTAATTTCCAACGCAATTGAGATCGTGCCAATTGGGCTTTTGTAGCTCCATAAAATTTACTTCGAGTGCAGGAGGGTCAGAATCCAACAGCATCTGCAGTCCTTTCTCAGCCTCTGAATCAGACTTTTGCTCATGTCTCTCAATTTCAGCCAGAAAATACCTGAAATTATAGAAAAACACACAAACTCATAGTAAAGTCTAGAAAAATGATTTTTACATAAAAACTAATAAAAATATAATAAAAAATAACTAAAACATACTAAAAACTACCTAAAAAAAATGCTAAAAAGCGTATAAATTATCCACTCATCAGTTGCTTTCACTTCTTGGATGTCAAGTCTTGGTGGTTGTATGATTTTTGAAGTTTTATCTTCATCAAGAGCCTTTTGAATTGATGATTCAATGAGCCCTTCATTTATGTAATTCTCTGTTTCACTTGAGTTTGGACTTCCTTGATTGTCTTCCTCACTTTCTTGTTCTTCACTTCCTCTTTTGCACTCAACATTTGATGTAATAGCACTTTCATGGAGGAGGATTGTTGTTCTTCCCAAGATTTTTTCATCTTCTCTTCATATCTTTCAATCACAGATTCAAGTGTTGAGAGTTTTTGGTTCATGGAAGTTTGTGGGAGTTGTGAGTTTTCATGTTCCCTTGTCAATCTCAAGTGGCTTCTGTAGATGTGCAGTTTCAGGTTTAAATACCTCCACCACCTCATTCTTTATCGAAATTTTGCTTGACACAACTGCCTCTTCTTTCTTCTCATTTGCTCTAAGTGCGCATCCATCTTCCTGAAGAGGGTCTCTGATGCCAGGGCATTTTGGCCAGTTTCACTGACCTTTTTCTTTACTCTTTTAGGATAGTTTCATGCATTTTCTTAGTAAATAAGCAAGTTTTGGGTAAATATATACTTACATCTTGATTCAAGAAAACATTGTGAACTTTACATGATTTCATGAGAATTATGCAGGAATTGAATGATAATATGGATGATGCATGATCTCATGACTTGAAACAAAGCTTTGATGCACCTTGTTTGTTTGATTTCAGGACAAAGGAAGCACAGAAGAGCCATGTTAGGAGCCACGTTAGTCTCACTAACGTGACCACTAACGTGGAAAGGAAGCAAGCTTGCAACGTTAGTGGAAAAAGTTACCACCAATAACGCCCTCGAATGCCATCATAGCCCACGTTAGTTGCCACATTAGTTACACTAACGTGGGAACTAACGTGGAAGAAAGGGGGAGCTCCAACGTTAGTGGTGAAAGTGAACACCACTAACGCCACACTAAGCCACGTTAAGAGCCACGTTAATCCAATTAACGTGGACTCTAACGTGAGGTAAAGAAGAGATTGCAAGCGTTAGTGACACTCACCTTTGTCACTAATGCTAGGCCAAGCTTGTATTGCCTACGTTAGTTGTCACGTTAAGACCACTAATGTGAAGGGTAATGTGGGGCAATAAATTATAGGCCAACGTTAGTGACACTCACCTTTGTCACTAACGTTGGAGATGGCAAGCATACCCACGTTAGTTACACTAACGTGGAGAAATAACGTGGGAAAGAGGGGCACTTTGAAACGTTAGTGACAAAGGTGATTGTCACTAACGCTCTCGAAGCTTGGGCATGCCCACGTTAAGGGCCACGTTAGTTACACCAATGTGGACCATTAACGTGGAAGAAAGGGATAAGAAGCAACGTTATTGGTAAAATTGAGTGCCAATAACGTTTGCAAAGGACTAAGTGGCCACGTTAGTGGTCACGTTAGTACCACTAACGTTGAAGTTAACGTGGATCATTTAGTTTGCAATGTTAGTGACAAAGTTATCGTCACTAACGCTCTCGAACCTAAATTTACACTTAACGTTAACGCCATTAACGTCCTAACTAACTTCCCATCATGCCTAACTCACACTTTCTTTGCAAGCAAAGCTGAGCCCACTAGAGACTGTAACTGCTTCAATTGAAGATCAAAGGCCCATATTCAAGACTTGAAGAGCTAACTAGAAGATCTGAAGAGTAGTATATATAGGGATAGTTTTGAATTGAAATGGAGATCGGGAACTTGAGAACTATACTCTGTTTATTTTACTTTCTCTGCAACTTCTAATTTATTTTTCAGAATGTACTTTTCATTTTTGCTTTCCATTTCCAGAGCTTTGAACAACTAAACCCCTTTTCATTGGGTTAGGGAGCTCTGTTGTAATTTGATGGATCAATAATAGTTTTCATTATTTTTCTTCTTTCTTTTCTCTTGATTTTACTAGAAAGCTTTCGTTCTTCATCCAATTGGTTAGCTATCTTGGAAGAGAAGCTCTCCATAATTGGATCTCCTCTGAACCTTGGAAGAGGAATGAGGAGATCATGCTAGAAATGCTTTCTCATGCTGGACCAAATTGGGGTTTGGATGGATATAGTGACATATAATTCTACCAACACTTTGATTTGGGAATGCATGTGGTATAATCAGTGACCAAACTTCATCTCTTCCCATGAGCAATTAAATCAAGGAATTGGGCAATTGTTCAAGCTTAGAGAGATTGAGTTGCCAAGGAATTGGAATCCAACCACTTAAGATTGCCAAGGAGATCAATGAATGCATTGATTGAGGAAGAGATGAAAATGAACTTGATTCGGAGAATGCAACATCTCCTAAGCCCAATGAATCCCCCATTTCTGATCTTACCCATTCTCTTTATTTTCTACCATTTACTTTTCTGCTCATCTTCCCAATTCCCCATTTAAGATTCTGCAATTTACTTTATGCCATTTACATTCTGCCATTTATTTCCAGCATTTACATTTTCTGTTATTTACTTTCCCGCCATTTAATTTTCTGCAATTCCTCAACTCAATTTCTACTTAGCTCAACTAGAACATTCCTCTAATTAAAGTTGCTTGACCAATCAATCCCTGTGGGATTCGACCTCACTCTATTGTGAGTTTTTACTTGACGACAATTCGGTATACTTGTCGAAGGGAAATTTGTTGAGAGACAAGTTTCTATGCATCAAGTTTATGGCGCCGTTGCTGGGGATTGATTTTGTATCGACAATGATTAAGTTGGAGGATAACTAGATTGAGCATTTTTCTTTTGTTTTGTTTAATTTCATTTGAGTGATTTACTTTCAGTTTTAGTTATTTTATTTCCTTTATCCCTTACCAATTTTTTTGTGTTTTTCGCCATTGTTTACAAGTCAGTTAACTAACCCACTAACTGTTTGATATATTGCATCACTCAAACTAACAGCCATTCTAACAAGAGTAATTTCCATTCAATTTCTCTCTTGCTTTTTGCCTTGTTGGTTGTATGACAGGTAGAAGAAGCGGGGCTTCAACTTCCTTTGATTCTAAACCTGAGAGGACCTTCCTTAGATTAAGGAGGGAAGCAAGAGGAAAGAGAGTCGTTGGTGTTGAGGAAGAGGAAGAGTATTTTGAACCAGACATGAAGGAGAATATGGAGAACCACCATGAAGAAGAGGCCCACAACCATGCCAGAGAAGGTCCAGTGAATCATGCTGGGCAAGAGAGAAGAGTTCTAGGATCTTATATCAATCCAAACCCAGGAAACTGTGGAAGTAGCATCCAAAAGCCAACCATACATGCCAATAACTTTGAACTAAAACCCCAGCTCATCACCCTCGTTCAGAACAACTGTGCATTCGGAGGAAGTGCCCAAGAAGACCCCAATCAACATCTCACTACCTTCCTAAGGATATGTGATATTGTGAAGTCTAATGGTGTTCATCCTGACACTTATAGGTTGCTTCTGTTTCCCTTCTCACTCAAGGATAAAGCATCTAAATGGCTGGAATCCTTCCCGAAGGAGAGTCTGACAACCTGGGAAGATGTGGTAAACAAATTCTTGGCGAGATTCTATCCTCCTCAAAGATTCAACAGGTTGAGAACTGAGGTACAAACCTTCAGGCAACAAGATGGTGAAACTCTCTATGAAGCATGGGAGAGGTTTAAGGACTTGATAAGAAGGTGCCCGCCAGATATGTTCAATGAATGGGTGCAGTTACACATTTTCTATGAGGGTCTTTCTTATGAATTAAAGAAGGTAGTGGACCACTCATCCGGGGGATCTCTGAACAAGAAGAAGACCGTTGAAGAAGCCATAGATGTTATAGAGACTGTAGCTGAGAATGACTACTTCTATGCTTCTGAAAGGGGCAATACGCGAGGAGTAATAGAGCTGAACAACATGGATGCACTGCTGGCTCAAAACAAGATGATCACCAAGAAGCTAGCTGACCTTACCAAGAAGAAGGAAAGGAACCAAGTGGCAACATTTCCCACCTCATCAGCAGCATCAGAAGGAGTGAATGCAGAGGACGAGGGTGACCAGGAACAAGCCAACTACATTGGAAACTCACCCAGGCAGACCCATGATCCATACATCAAAACTTATAATCCTGGTTGGAAGAACTACCCAAATTTTGGGTGGGGAAATCAACAAGATCAAGGCCAAGATCAGAGACGTCACAACCCCAACAACAATGCAACTCATCAACATTCCACACAGAGATCATATCAGCACCCATCCAATAATACCTCCCAACATCCATATCAAAACCAAAATGGCCCTTCTCATCCCTCTAATCTCAACCCACCATCACCATCCGAAGATAGACTCTCAAGGATTGAGACTCTACTTGAACGTATATACAAAGAAGTTCAAGACAGTAAAATATTCCAAGAGGAAGTGCGATCCAACATGCAGAATCAAGATGTTGCCATCAAGAAACTTGAAACATAAATTGGCTACCTATTTAAGCAAGTTCCCAGCCACAACCTTTACAGCAACACTGATTCAAACCCAAGGAAGGAGTGTCAGGCTATCACCCTCAGAAGTGGGAAGGAATTGAAGGAGACCTCCAAGAAACCACAAGAGAAGAACTCAAATGAAAAGGAAAAGGAACAAGAAGAAGTTCAAGTTCCCACTTCTAATTCATATCAAGAAGGAGAAGTGCTGAAGCCATACATTCCAAAAGTCCCATACCCTCTTTAATTGAAGACGGGGGATGACAGCCAATTCTCAAGATTTTTAGAAATCTTCAAGAAACTACAGATTAATATACCCTTTGCTGAAGCAATAGAGCAAATGCCGCTCTATGCCAAGTTCTTGAAGGAGTTGATGACCAAGAAGAGAAGCTGGAAGAACAACGAGACTGTGGTACTAACCGAAGAATGTAGTGCCATCATTCAGCATAAACTACCCCAGAAATTGAAGGATCTTGGGAGCTTCCATATTCCTTGTATTATAGGGGAAATCACAGTGGAAAAGGCTCTATGTGATTTAGGAGCCAGCATAAATCTGATGTCTGTAGCAATGATGAGAAAAAATGAGGATTGAGGAGGCCAAGCCAACAAAAATGGCCCTGCAACTGGCAGACCGATCATTCAAGTTTCCTCACGGAATAGTAGAAGACTTGTTGGTGAAGGTAGGAGACTTTATCTTCCCAGCAGTCTTTGTAGTGTTGGATATGAAGGAAGGAGCCAAGGCTTCTATCATCCTGGGAAGACCATTCTTAGCCACTGCCGGAGCTATCATTGATGTCCAAAAGGGTGAACTTACCCTTAGACTACACAATGAGAAGATGATATTCAATGTGTTTAAGGCCATGAGTTACCCACAAGAACCATTGGGAGAATGTATGAGGTTGGATTCACTGGAAGATGCAGTACAAAAGACTTTTGAAGAAGAAGAACTTGAGGGGCTAACAGAAGAAGAGGAATTAACATCAAGCAAAGAGGTTGCAACAGCTGAGTTTCGTGTTCAGGGCACACTAGAGGAGGAGAATGAAAGAAAAGAAGCACCCAAACTTGAACTAAAGGCGCTGCTGCCCACTCTCAAATATGCATATTTAGGAGAGAATGAAAGTTACCCAGTGATCATAAACTCAGCCCTCAGCCAAGAACAAGAGGAGGAACTACTCCAAGTATTACAAAAGCATAAGGATGCTATTGGATAGACCCTCGCTGACTTGAAAGGAATCAGTTTGGCCATATGCATGCATAAGATACTGTTGGAAGATGATGCCAAACCCTCCATCCAACCCCAAAGGAGGCTGAACCCAGTCATGAAAGAAGTAGTACAGAAAGAAGTCATAAAGCTGTGGCAGGGAGGAGTAATCTACCCAATTTCGGATAGCCCATGGGTCAGTCCCGTCCAAGTGGTCCCCAAGAAAGGAGGAATCACTATAGTACCCAATGAAAAGAACGAACTCATCCCTGCAAGAACGATCACAGGATGGAGGATGTGAATAGACTATAGAAAACTCAATGAAGCTACAAGAAAAGATCACTTCCCACTCCCCTTCATGGATCAGATGCTGGAAAGACTTGCAGGGCACGCATATTACTGTTTTCTAGATGGTTACTCAGGATATAATCAAATAGTGGTTGATCTGAGAGACCATGAGAAAACATCATTTACTAGCCCATATGGAGTGTTTGCATACAGGCGCATGCCATTTGGGCTACGTAATGCTCCTGCAACGTTTCAACGCTGCATGCTTTCTATCTTCTCAGATATGATAGAGAAATTCATTGAAGTCTTTATGGATGACTTTTCAGTATTTGGGAATTTCTTTCCTAATTGCTTAAATCACCTTGCCTTGGTATTAAAAAGATTTCAAGAGACCAAATTGGTCTTGAATTGGGAAAAATGCCACTTTATGGTGACAGGAGGAATAGTCCTTGGCCATAAAGTTTCTAACCAAGGCATTGAGGTAGACAGAGCTAAGGTGGAACTCATTGAAAAATTATCCCCACCAAGTGATGTCAAGGCAATTAGGAGCTTTTTAGGGCATGCTGGCTTTTACAGAAGGTTTATTAAAGATTTTTCAAAGATAGCCAAGCCCTTAAGCAATCTCCTTGTATCTGATACACCATTTGTCTTTGATGAGAAGTGCATGCTAGCATTTGAAAACTTGAAAAAGAGGCTGTCCTCCGCCTCTATCATTTTCCCACCTGATTGTCTTAACGTGACCACTAACGTGGGCAATGTTGGCTTAGTCCAACGTTAGTGACAAAGGTGAGTGTCACTAACATTGGCATTGTTTGCCCCTTCCACGTTGGAGTTCACGTTAACTAAGTTTACGTGACTCTTAACGTGGCCAATTGCCAATTTTGGAGTGTTAGTGGTATTCACTTTTACCACTAACGCTGGAGCTCCCTTTTCTTCCACGTTAATGTAGTTAACGTGGCAATTAACATGGGCTATGATGGCTTCGAAAGCGTTATTGGTGATCACTTTTCTCATTAACGTTGTGAGTTTATTCCCATTCCACGTTAGTGGTCACGTTAATTGGATTAACGTGGTTGCTAACGTGGCTCTTCCTTGCTTCCTTTGTCCTAAAATCAAGCAAATACAATGCATCAAAGCTCTAATCCAAGTTATGATATCATGCATAATCTATTTTATCATTCAATTCCTGCATAATTCTCATAAAATGATGTAAAAAATCATAGTGTTGCTTGAATCAAGATGTAAGTGATTATCTACCCAAAACTTGCTTATTTCCTAAGAAAGTGCATGAAACTACCCTAAAACAATAAAGAAAAGGTCAGTGAAACTGGCCAAAATTCCCTGGCATCACAACACCAAACTTAAAGCTTGCTTGTCCCTAAGCAAGTACTGAAACATGAGAATGATGAATGAAATGACAAGAAGAATGAATCATTATTGTGGAAATCATGTCCTTGGTTTTATGGGGTTTCATGCATAGCAACTTAGGTTCATTCCTTTACTGGCTTTTAGACCTTTATCATGCCCTGGAATACTCACTTAATTGCACCCTTTGAGACATTTATTTATTGATCCCTTTGTCTTTTCAAGGTTTATTACATCCTTAGGCTAAGTGTTCTGTGAGGGGGCGACTCTTTAAAATAAGCTTTCAGCCAACACTCCCGAACCAGTTGGTTCAAGGTGCTAGGTGTTGAAACACCCCTAAGGACTTACTCCCTCAAGTCTCTCTCCCCCATACATGCACACCACAGGCACATGGTTTGTTATTTTCTTTCCTTGAGGCCTTGGTGTCCAGCACCTCTTTGGGTTACTAAATGTTCTATAGCAAGTTTGCTCTTGATAGTGAATTTTCAGTTGATAATCCTGGGTTAGTTAACCCAAGTTACCAAGTGATGAAGCATTCCTAAGAACTTATTCATCCAAGCAGATCCTTGGTACAAGAGCACCACAGACACATCCCTCAAGATTCAAGCCCTTGGTGCCTAGCCTTAATTCTTATTACTTTTCTTTCTTTTTCAACTCTTATTGTTCTTTTCCTTTTTCTTATTAGGATCTTGTTATTTAGCTAGTCTCATGGGGTGTGTTTCAAGCATATGATTCAGGACAGATAGTTGCCTTCCTACCTTGTTGGTGAACCAACTTAGCTAATCTATTACCACACCACAAACTTAGGGACTTACTCCACAGTTTGAACATCACTCTGGTCTTTCATAGCATACATTCTCTTTTTTTTTTTATTTAAAAGGACAAGCATACAAGTGAGCAAGGTGTAGATGAAAACAGGACATTAGACTAGCAAGCCTAGACCTAAGCAATGAAAATACTAAAGACAGAATTGAAAATTCCTAAGCTACTATGGAAGCATGTTCTATCTCATACATGTTTTTCCTTATTTAAAACTTGAAAAAGATGGGATAATGAGGGAACTCCACCACCTTTTACTCATGGGGTTGCTCATGCTCTCCCTCTTGTTTGTCCTCTTTGTGTTTTTCTTGAGTGCTTGAACTTCCACTTCCCTTGCCTTTTCCAATCAACTTTTTCCAGAAGCCAGCATCTTCCATCTTCTTTTTCAATGTTTCCTTCTGCTGTTTCACCTTCCTTTCCTCTTGTTCTGTTAGATCTTTTTGGACTACATCATACCTAGGGATTGCAGAGTGTAGATTATGCATATGACTAGACATATAGTTCAACTTGGCTTGAGTGTTTATATTGAACTCCTCCCTATGTAGTTGCCGTCCTTCATTAAGTACGCTGAACTCATTGAATGCCTTCGTCTGAGCTAGCTGTCGTTGGTTGAGTTCTTGAAGGCGTTTGTCTTGATGCTCTTGCCTTTCAGTCACTTGATTGATGGCTTGAGTGAGCTGGGAGTAGTATTCCATTTGCTGTTTGTGCCACTCCCCTTGTTGATTCATCAAATTAGAAAAGAGTTCTTCTTGACGATCTATCCTTTGGGATTGAATGTGTAGTTATTGTTCCTGTCCCTCCATGTATCTCCTTGCTAGATCCTCAATGGCTCCTTGAATGTGATTCAGGTTTATGTTAGTTGGATCATAGTACTCTTCCTGTTGGTATTCTTCTTGATGAGGTTCTTCTTGGTGAGGTCCTTCCTGTGATGTTCTTTTCCTTATTTGGGGCCTTCTTTGCTGTTGGGTAGGTGTCACATAAGTTATACGCTGGAGCGTGACTAACCTCCCAGGGTTTATCCAATTTGGATTGCTGTCCTCGAAGACTACCTTGGCTTTCGTACACAGTCTAAGGATGGTGCTGGGGTACCAAAGTCTAGCACCCGGATCATTCTTCTCAGCTAACTCTTGAATCCCCTCAGCTATAATTTCATGCACATTGATGCCTCCACCCTTTATTAAGTAATGTACCATAGTAGCTCGAGTAGTGTTAACCTCAGAATTGTTCGCGGCTGGGAGGATAGATCTCCTCACGAGCTCAAACCATCCTTTGGCTTCCGGGATGAGGTCTCCTCTCCTGATGAACCGGGGTCTCCTATCCAATACCTTTCCCAGTCAGATTCTATAACACACATATCGTTCACAATTTCTTCAAGTTCATCATTGTCGGGGCCATTACTTATTCTTACATGATAACTGGGCTCATCAAAGTGTGGCGATTTCAGCTGAAGAGTCCTTGTTATGGCATTGGGGCTGAAGTCCACCTCTGTTCCTCTCACATAACTTTTGAAGGTGAGGGCCTTGGTTTTGTCTTCTCTGACCACATTTACATAGAACTCTTTGATGAGGTTTGCATTTATCTTTGCTTCTGGGTTCGTGAGCCTTTGCCAACCCCTTTGTTCAATCTTCTCTCGAATCTGTGGGCACTCATCCTCGTTGAACTGGAATGTTAACTCAGGCAATATCTTTTTGAGCTTTATCCGTTCAAATTCGAGTTCATAGAATGCAGTTTTGAATCTCTCTTCATCGAAAGGGATGATCTCCACCGGTTCCTTCCTCTTTTGCCTCTTGGAGCTTGATGATGCCATAAGTGACTTTTGAGATGTGAAGGTGTTGAGAATTATTGGTTAATGATGGAATTTGACCGGTTAAGATGGGGTGTAGTGAAGGGAGTGAGTGAGAGTGTTTTTGATGGGGTAAGAGGAGTTGGGTGTCAAAAGTGGGAAGTGTAAATGATGGAAATTGGAATGTGAACGGGAGTACGGACTAGGAACTATTTATATAGGGAGGTGGTGAGTGAATGAAAGGTGTGGATTGATGGAGTGGGTGTATGATAAACGGATGGGGTTTAGCATGGGATGAGCACAAGGATCATCAACTTTATGATGGGGTTGGTTCAGTTTCCAAGCGTGTTCTTCTTCCAATGTTGCATGGCAACATTTCCCAATGCATTCCCCTTTGAGACATGTGTATAGTCCCCTCCTTTTGAAGTGGCCGAAACCTCCTCCTTCAATTGTCCCATCAATTCTCCTACAAATAAAGGGATGTGATTAATGAAATTGTGGAAAGTGGCGGCAAAATTTAAAAGAAAAGAAAGAGTAACTACTTTTTAAAATTTTTGTTGTTAACTAACTAAGTGCTATTCATGAGTACAAACCAACTGACTAATTGATTTTCCATGTATGCAACATTGGTGACACCAAACTTAGTTTGTGGCCATGTGGAGTAAAAGGAATTGTTCAAGGTTCTAAGAGTGACATGATATGAATTACATTCATGTTCTCTTAGTGTGCCTTGAACACCAAACTTGTTCTTCACTATGTGTTGCAAAAAGGAAAGATTCAGTCAAGTGTATGTCAAAATTGATTTGGACTTCATGAACCTTGCATTATTAACTACTTTTAAAAGCATATAAAACATGGGTTGCTTCCCATGAAGCGCTTCTTTAGCGTCACTAGCTTGACGTTCTGCCCTTGTCAGGGTGGTTGGTAATGCTTCAGATCTTCCCCTGTTGCAGTAAACCTATATCCATTGGCTTCATCAAGGATCTCTACATGTTCTAGGGAGAGAACTTTGTTGATGGTGAAAACCTTAGGTAACTGAGATGGGATGGTGGGGAGATGAGGTGGGATATCTAGGAAGTAAGCTGAAATCGCTTTATCTCCTGGAGAGAAATCCTCTGTAGGGATCTTCTTGTTCCTCCATCTCCTTGGTGCCTTCTTCTTTGTTTCTTTTGTTGTTGCCCTGCTCTTTGTGGTCTCTTTTCCTAGGGAGATTTTGTTGATGGTCTCATATAATTCTGGTGGTTTTGGCTCCACTTGAGTTTCCTTTACCTGTGACACCTTCTGGCTGTTTTGCTTAACAACCAAAGGGATTCCCAGGTGTACATTTTGTGCTTCAGTGCTTGTTTCTTCCACCAGTGCTTTGTTGTGATCTTCCCTTGGTTCCTTGTTTTCCTGATCTACTTCTTGTGAGGGTTTGAAGACATTGAAGGCGAGTTGTTCATCATGTATCCTCAGTATTAGCTCTCCTCGCTCCACATCTATAAGTGCTCTGGCTGTAGCTAGGAACGGTCTTCCCAATATGATTGGGTGGATGTGACTCTCTTCCATTTCCAATATGACAAAATCTGTGGGAAGGAAGTAAGTTTCCACTTTCACCAACACATTTTCAACCACTCCTACTGCTTGTTTTTGAGTTTTGTCAGCCAGCCTGATGACTACGTCTGTGGGCATTAGCTCATTGATCTGCAGCTTCTTCATAAGGGATAAAGGCATTAAGTTGATGCTTGCTCGCAGGTCACAGAGTCCTTTATCAAACATTGTTTCTCCTATGGCACAAGGGATGTGAAAACTCCCTGGGTCCTTCCTTTTTGTAGGTAACTCTGGTTGAATGAGAGCACTGCACTCCTTATTCATCACTATTGTTTGCCCTCCTTTGAGTGAGATTTTCCTGGTCAGTAGCTCTTTCATATACTTAATGTATGAGGGCATTTGTTGGAGAGCCTTGATGAATGGTATGTTCACATGGAGAGATGCAAACATATCAAAGAATTTTGAGTATATTCTCTTTTCCACACCACCTTTGAGTTTTTGGGGAAAAGGTGCATAGAGTTCAGCATCTCCTTCTGTGAAATTTTGGTTTCTTGGTGACCCTCTTCCTGCTTCTCTGCTGAAGTGTCTCCAGAGTGTTCGAAGGGTTTGTTCAGCTCTTCCTCAGTCCCCTTATCACTTATAGTAACCATCTTGCAGTCTTCCCATCTTACTTTCTTTGCTTCACCTCTCGGGGTTTTCTCTGTGTCACTTGGGAAGCTGTCAGTAGGTTTGGGGATCTTCTTAGAAAGGTATCCCACTTGAAATTCCAACCTCTTGATGGTGTCTCTCTGGTTCTTGATATTGGCTCGCACATCCTCCTTGAACACTTTGTTATCTTGGATTTCCTTATATATGCCTTCAAGTAGAGTCTCAATCCTTGAGAGTCTATCTTCGGATGATGGAGAGTTGAGATTGGAGGGATGAGAAGGGCCATTTTAGCTTTGGTATGGATGTTAAGGTGTGTTGTTAGGTGGGTGTTGATATGATCTCTGTGGGGAATGTTGGTGAGCTGCATTGTTGTTGGGGTTGTGGCATCTCTGATCTTGGCCTTGGTCTTGTTGATTTTCCCACCCAAAGTTTGGGTGGTTCCTCCAACCAGGATTATAGGTTCCTCCAACCAGGATTATGGTTCATGGTTCTGCCTAGGTGAATTTCCAATGTAGTTGGCTTATTCCTGATCACCCTCTGCCTCTGCATTTACTCCTTCTTGAGCTGCTGTTGAGGTGGTGATTGCTGCCACTTGATTCCTCTCCATCTTCTTGGTAAGGTCAGCCAGCTGCTTGGTAATCAGCTTGTTCTGGGCCAGTAGTGCATCCACATTATTTAGCTCTATTACTCCTCTAGTGTTGCCTCTTTCAGAAGCATAGAAGTAGTCATTCTCAGCTACAGTCTCAATGACATCTATGACTTTTTCAATGGTCTTCTTCTTTGTTCAGAGATCCCCCGGATGAGTGGTCTACTGCCTTCTTTGATTCATAAGAAAGACCTTCATAGAAAATGTGTAACTGCACCCATTCATTGAACATATCTGGTGGGCACCTTCTTGTCAAGTCTTTAAATCTCTCCCATGCTTCATATAGAGTTTCACCATCTTGCTGCCTGAATGTTTGTACCTCAGCTCTCAACCTGTTGATTCTTTGAGGAGGATAGAATCTCGCCAAGAATTTATTCACCACATCTTCCCAAGTTGTTAACCTCTCCTTCGGGAAGGATTCTAGCCATTTTGATGCTTTGTCCTTAAGTGAAAAGGGGAACAGAAGTAGTCTGTAGGTGTCAGGATGAACACCATTAGACTTCACAGTATTACATATCCTCAGGAAGGTGGTTAGATGTTGATTGGGATCTTCTTGAACACTTCCTCTGAATGAACAGTTGTTCTGAACAAGGGTGATGAGCTGTGGCTTTAGTTCATAGTTGTTGGTATGTATGGTTGGCTTTTGGATGCTACTTCCACAGTTTCCTGGGTTTAGGTTGATGTAAGAACCCAGAACTCTTCTTTCTTGTCCAGCCTGATGCACTGGACCTTCTCTGCCATGGTTGTGAGCTTCTTTTTCATGATGGTTCTCCATATTCTCATCCATGTCTGGTTCAAAATACTCCTCTTCTTCTTCTGTACCAACTACTCTCTTTCCTCTTGCTTCCCTCCTTAATCTAAAGAAGGTCCTCTTAGGTTCAGAATCAAAGGAAGTTGAAGTCCCGCTTCTTCTACCTGTCATACAACCAACAAGGGAAAAGCAAGAAGGGGGTAGATGCAGAGAGTATTCTTGTTAGAAATGCTGTTAGTGTGAGTGATGCAATATATCAAACAGTTAGTGGGTTAGTGAACTGAATTGTAAACAACTAAGAAAAGGTAGGGGAAAAGGAAGAAAATAGCTAAACTGAAAGTGAATTACTCAAATGAAATTAAATCAAACAAAATAAAACATGCTCAATCTAGTTATCCACCAATTTAATCATTGTTGATACAAAATCAATCCCCGACAACGGCGCCATAAACTTGATGCACGGAAACTTGTCTCTCAACAAATTTCCCTTTGGCAAGTATACCGAATTGTTGTCAAGTAAAAACTCACAATAGAGTGAGGTCGAATCTCACAGGGATTGATTGGTCAAGCAACTTTAATTGGAGGAATGTTCTAGTTGAGCTAAGCAGAATTTGATTTGAGAATTGTAGGAAATTAAATAGCGGGAAAGTAAATGGCAGAAAATGTAAATGCTGGAAATAAAGAGCTGAATATAAATGGCGGAAAGTAAATTACAGAATCTTAAATGGGGAATGGGGAAGTTAGCATGAAAGTTGATGAGCGGATATTTTATACGCTTTTTGGGGATAATTTCATATAGTTTTGAGTATGTTTTAGTTAGTTTTTAGTTTATTTCCTGTAGTTTTTAGGAAAAATTCATATTTCTGGACTTTACTATGAGTTGTGTGTTTTTCTGTAATTTCAGGTATTTTTCTGGCTGAAATTGAAGGAGCTGAGCAAAAATCTGATTCAGGCTGAAAAAGGACTGCTGATGCTGTTGGATTCTGACCTCCCTGCACTCAAAGTGGATTTTCTGGAGCTACAGAACTCGAAATGGCGTGCTTCCAATTGCGTTGGAAAGTAGACATCCAGGGATTTCCAGAAATGTATCATAGTCCATACTTTGCACAAGAATAGACGACGTAAACTGGCGTTCAACGCCAGTCCTCTGCCCAATTCTGGCGTCCAGCGCCAGAAAAGGATCAAAAACTGGAGTTGAACGCCCAAACTGGTACAAAAACTGGCGTTCAACTCCACAAATGGCCTCTGCACGTGAATTGCTTAAAGTCTCAGCCCCAGCACACACCAAGTGGGCCCCAGCACACCAAGTGGGCCCCAGAAGTGGATCTCTGCATCATCCATCATAGTCCACTCATATTTTGTAACCCTAGGCTACTGGTTTAGTATTTAAACAACTTTTAGAGACTTATTTTGTATCTCATGACATTTCAGATCTAAACTTTGTATTCTCTGACGGCATGAGTCTCTAAACCCGATTGTTGGGGGTGAGGAGCTCTGTTGTGTCTCGATGAATTAATGCAAGTATTTCTGTTTTCTATTCAAACACGCTTGTTCCTATCTAAGATGTTCATTCGCGCTTAACTGTGATGAAGGTGATGATCAGTGACATTCATCACCTTCCTCAAACCATGAACGTGTGCCTGACAACCACCTCCGTTCTATATACGATTGAATGAGTATCTCTTAGATTCCTTAATCAGAATCTCCGTGGTATAAGCTAGAACTGATGGCGGCATTCATGAGAATCCGGAAAGTCTAAACCTTGTCTGTGGTATTCCGAGTAGGATTCAAGGATTGAATGACTGTGACGAGCTTCAAACTCCTGAAGGCTGGGCGTTAGTGACAGACGCAAAAGGATAGTAAATCCTATTCCAACCGGATCGAGAACCAACCAGTGATTAGCCATGCTGTGACAGAGCGCGTGAGCGTAGTTTTCACTGGAAGGATGGAAGGTAGCCATTGACAACGGTGATCCACCAACACACAGCTTGCCATAGGAGGACGTGCGTGCGTGAACAAGAAGACAGAGGAAAGCAGAGATTCAGAAGACAAAGCATCTCCAAAACTCCAACATATTCTCCATTACTGCATAACAAGTAACCTTTAATCCATGCTCTATTGTTTATTTGCAATTCAACTGATAAACATAATTGACTTCCTGACTAATATTTACAAGATAACCATAGATTGCTTCAAACCAACAATCTCACGTGAGGTATTACTTGGACGACCCAGTGCACTTGCTGGTCAGTGGTACGAGTTGTGAAAAGTGTGATTCATAATTTGTGCACCAAGTTTTTGGCGCCGTTGCCGGGGATTGTTCGTGTTTGAACAACTGACGGATTATTTTGTTGCTTAGATTAGGAAAAATCTTTCTTTTTTTGGTTTAGAGTCTTTTATTATTTATCCCTTGTTAAAATACTTTAAACTTATAGCTCAGTTATTTAGAACGTGGTGTTTATGTTCATGATAATTGGCTATCATATTTTTAAAACCTTTTTCAAAAATAATTTTTCTATTAAATCCTGTGCCAAACTTTAAGTTTGGTGTTTTCAAAAAATAATCTTTCTTAAAATTTTTGAAAGTCCCATAACTCATTTGGCTAGAGCGTTAATCTGTGTTCTTGGTAATTGGGTTAGAGTCTTTTATATTCTTTTCAAAACCTTCTTTTTCATAAATAATATTTTTTCTATTAAATCTTGTGCCAAACTTTAAGTTTGGTGTTTTCTTGTTGATTTCCCTTTGGTTTTCGAAAATTTTGGTTTGGTTTTCTAAAAATTTTAAGTTTGGTGTTCTTTCCTCATGTTCTTGTGTTCTTGTGAGTCTTCAAAGTGTTCTTGAGTTTTCCTTGTGTCTTGATCTTAAAATTTTTTAAGTTTGGTGTTCCTTGGTGTTTTCCCTCCAAATTTTTCGAAAACAAGGAGCATTAGATCTAAAAATTTTAAATCTTGTACTATCTTATTGTTTTTCTCTCTCCTCACTAAATTAAAAAGTATCTTTTCAAAATATCTCTTCTAACTTCCTAACTTCTTATCTTTTCAAAATTTGTTTCAACTAACTAACTAACTTTTTGTTTGTTTCTTAACTTTTTCAAAACTACCTAACTAACTCTCCCTCTCTCTAATTTTCGAAAAATATCTTCCCTCTTTTTCAAAAATTTCTTTTTTTTATTAACTAATTAATTTTTTTTTATAAACGAAAAAAAAAAATTTTTAACTTCAAAATTCAAATTCTTTTTAGTTATTTTATTTTATTTAAGTATTTACTTCTTATAAAATAAAATAAATAAAAAGGTAAATCAGTCCAAGTTATATCCATAGATCCATCATGGACATAAGTGGAAATGAACAATCCAGGAGGACTCTGGGGTCATATTCTAACCCCTCTACTGCTTCATATGGGAGTAGCATCTGCATATCCTCCATTGGAGTCAGTAGCTTTGAGTTGAATCCTCAGCTCATTATCATGGTACAGCAAAGTTGCCAGTATTCCGGTCTTCCACAGGAAGAACCTACAGAGTTTCTGGCACAATTTTTACAAATTGCTGACACAGTACATGATAAGGAAATAGATCAGGATGTCTACAGACTATTACTGTTTCCATTTGCTGTAAAAGATCAAGCCAAGAGGTGGTTAAATAACCAACCTAAGGCCAGCATAAGAACATGGAAACAGCTGACAGAAAAATTCCTGAATCAGTATTTCCCTCCAAAAAGGATGACACAGCTAAGGCTGGACATCCAAGGCTTTAAACAAGGAGATAATGAATCTCTTTATGATGCCTGGGAGAGATACAGAGAGATGCTACGAAAATGCCCCTCTGAAATGTTTTCAGAGTGGGTTCAGTTAGACATCTTCTACTATGGGCTTGCAGAAGGAGCTCAGATGTCTTTAGATTACTCAGCTGGTGGATCTATCCATATGAGAAAGACAATTGAAGAAGCTCAAGAGCTCATTGATACAGTTGCCAGGAATCAGCATCTGTATCTAAGCAGCAACCCTTCCATGAATGAAGAGGTTAAAACAGTAACTGCTGAATTCAGTACTGTAAAACAAGCTGCTGAATTCAATCAGCAATTAGATTTTCTAACAAAGCAGCTAGCTGAATTCAAAGACAGGTTACAGGAGACAAGGATAGCTAATATACATATGGACGAACAGTTTAAGCAAACAAAGCAGCAGCTATCAAAGCAAATAGCAGAAGAATGCCAAGCAGTTCAATTAAGAAGTGGGAAAACATTAAATACCCCACCTCAAGGCATAAAAAATTCAAGAAATGAGCGACCCACCAAAGATTCCCCTGAGGACAGTAAGAGCCCAGGGAAAAATAATTCTGGCACTAAAATGCCAGAAAATGGGTGGAAGGCTGGCGCTGAACGCCCGGACCATGCCCAAAACTGGCGTTCAGCGCCAGAAATAAGGCAGGATTGGCGTTCAACGCCAGAAATGGGCAAGAATCTGGTGTTGAACACCCAAATGGGGCAGAATCCAGCATTGAACGCCCAACAGGGGCACATTTCTGGCGTTCAGGTGCCAGGAACAGACAGTGAGCTGGCGTCTAACGTCACTCCAGCTTCTGACTCTGGCATTCAATTGCCAGTGAGGGATCAAACACACACAAGTGCTGACAACAACCCCTCTAAAAAGGCTTCTTTAACCACTAAGGTTGAGGAATATAAAGCCAAGATACCTTATCCTCAAAAACTCCGGAAAGAGGAGCAGGATAAGCAATTTGCTCGCTTTGCAGATTATCTAAGGACTCTTGAAATAAAGATTCCTTTTGCAGAGGCACTTGAGCAAATACCTTCTTATGCCAAGTTCATGAAAGAGATCTTGAGTCATAAAAAGGAGTGGAGAGAAACAGAAAGAGTTCTCCTCACTGAAGAATGCAGTGCAGTCATTCTGAAAAGCTTTCCTGAAAAGCTTAAAGACCCTGGGAGTTTTCTGATACCATGCATATTGGAAGGTGATTGCACCAAGACAGCCTTATGCGATCTTGGGGAAAGCATCAACCTAATACCTGCATCCACTATCAGGAAGCTTGGCTTAACTGAAGAAGTTAAACCAACCCGGATATGTCTCCAACTTGCTGATGGTTCCACTAAATACCCATCAGGCGTGATTGAGGACATGATTGTCAGAGTTGGGCCATTCGCCTTTCCCACTGACTTTGTTGTGCTGGAAATGGAGGAGCACAAGAGTGCCACTCTCATTCTAGGAAGACCCTTCCTAGCAACTGGATGATCCCTCATTGACGTCCAACAGGGGGAAATAACCCTGAGAGTCAACGATGACGAGTTCAAGTTGAACGCTGTCAAAGCCATGCAGCATCCAGACACATCAACAGACTGCTTGAAAGTTGACCTTATTGACTCTTTGGTAGAAGAGATCAACATGGCTGAGAGTCTCGAATCAGAGTTGGAAGACATCTTTAAAGATGTTCAGCCTGATTTGGAGGATTCAGGGGACATGAAAGAGCCTCTGAACTTTCTTCTGAAAGAGGAAAAACCTCCTAAACCAGAGCTCAAGCCACTGCCACCATCCTTGAAATATGCATTTCTAGGAGAAGATGACACCTTTCCAGTGATCATAAGCTCTGCTTTAAATTCACAGGAAGAGGAAGCACTTATTCAAGTGCTAAGGACACACAAGATAGCTCTTGGGTGGTCCATAGGTGACCTTAAGGGCATAAGCCCAGCTAGATGCATGCACAAAATCCTACTGGAGGATAATGCCAAACCAGTGGTTCAACCACAGAGGCGGCTAAATCCAGCCATGAAGGAAGTGGTGCAGAAAGAGGTCACCAAATTACTAGAGGCTGGGATTATTTATCCCATTTCTGATAGCCCCTGGGTGAGCCCTGTTCAAGTCGTCCCAAAAAAGGGAGGCATGACAGTGATTCATAATGAAAAAATGAACTGGTTCCTACAAGAACAGTTACAGGGTGGCGCATGTGTATTGACTACAGAAGGCTCAATACAGCCACCAGAAAGGATCATTTTCCTTTACCATTCATAGACCAGATGCCAGAGAGACTAGCAGGTCATGATTATTACTGCTTTTTGGATGGCTACTTAGGCTATAACCAGATTGCAGTAGATCCCCAGGATCAAGAGAAAACAACATTCACATGTCCATCCGGAGTGTTTGCTTATAGAAGGATGCCCTTTGGGCTATGCAATGCACCTGCAACCTTCCAGAGATGCATGCTCTCTATTTTCTCTGATATGGTGGAAAAATTTCTGGAAGTCTTCATGGATGACTTCTCAGTATATGGAGACTCATTCAGCTCCTGTCTTGATCACCTGAAACTTGTTTTGAAAAGATGCCAAGAAACCAACCTAGTTTTAAACTGGGAAAAGTGTCACTTCATGGTGACTGAAGGAATTGTTCTTGGGCATAAAATCTCAAACAAGGGAATAGAGGTGGATCAAGCAAAAATAGAGGTAATTGAAAAATTACCACCACCTGCCAATGTTAAGGCAATCAGAAGCTTTCTGGGGCATGCAGGATTCTATAGGAGGTTTATAAAGGATTTTTCAAAAATCGCAAAACCTCTAAGCAATCTGCTAGCTGCTGACACGCCATTTGTGTTTGACACAGCATGCCTGCAGGCGTTTGAAACGCTGAAAGCTAAGCTAGTCACAGCACCAGTCATTTCTGCACCAGACTGGACATTGCCATTTGAGTTAATGTGTGATGCCAATGATCATGCCATTGGTGCAGTATCGGGACAAAGGCATGACAAGCTTCTGCATGTCATTTATTATGCCAGTCGCGTTCTAAATGATGCCCAGAAAAATTACACAACCACAGAAAAAGAACTACTTGTAGTGGTTTACGCCATTGACAAGTTCAGATCATACTTAGTAGGATCAAAAGTAATTGTGTATACTGACCATGCTGCTCTTAAATATCTACTCACAAAGCAGGATTCAAAACCCAGGCTCATCAGATGGGTATTGCTTCTGCAAGAGTTTGATATAGAAATAAGAGACAGAAAAGGGACAAAGAACCAAGTGGCTGATCATCTGTCCCGGATAGAGCCAGTGGAAGGGACGTCCCTCCCCTTTCTTGAGATCTCTGAGACGTTCCCTGATGAGCATCTATTCGCCATTCAGGAAGCACCATGGTTTGCCGATATTGCAAACTATAAAGCTGCACGGTTCATACCCAAGGAGTACAATAGAATACAAAAGAAGAAATTAGTCACTGATGCAAAGTACTACTTGTGGGATGAACCCTATCTCTTTAAGAGATGTGCAGACGGAATTATCCGTAGGTGTGTCCCCAGAGAGGAAGCACAGAGGATCCTATGGCATTGCCACGGATCTCAATATGGAGGCCATTTCGAAGGTGAGCGAACAGCCACCAAGGTCCTCCAATGTGGCTTCTATTGGCCCACACTCTATAAAGATTCCCGAGAGTTTGTACGTAATTGTGACAGTTGCCAAAGAGCTGGTAATCTGCCTCATGGTTACGCCATGCCTCAACAAGGAATCTTGGAAATTGAGTTGTTTGACGTATGGGGAATTGACTTCATGGGACCTTTTCCACCATCATATTCAAACACTTATATTCTGGTGGCAGTTGACTATGTATCAAAATGGGTTGAGGCTATTGCCACACCCACTAATGATACTAAAACAGTGCTGAAGTTCCTCCAGAAACATATCTTTAGCAGGTTTGGTGTCCCTAGAGTGTTAATCAGTGATGGGGGCACTCACTTCTGCAATAAACAGCTTTACTCTGCCATGGTTAGGTATGGAATACGCCACAAAGTGGCCACACCATATCATCCACAAACCAATGGGCAAGCTGAAGTCTCTAACAGAGAATTAAAGAGAATCCTGGAACGGACAGTAAATACCCGTAGAAAGGATTGGGCAAGGAGCTTGGATGATGCTCTGTGGGCTTACAGAACAGCATTCAAGACTCCTATAGGGACCTCTCCATACCAACCCGTGTATGGTAAGGCATGCCACTTGCCCGTGGAACTGGAACATAAGGCCTACTGGGCAACCAGATTCCTAAACTTAGATGCCAAATTAGCAGGAGAAAAATGATTGCTCCAGCTAAATGAGCTAGAGGAATTCAGATCCACAGCTTTCGAAAATGCCAAGCTTTATAAAGAAAAATAAAAAAAATGGCATGACAGAAAGCTGTCATCTAGAATCTTTGAACCAGGACAGAAGGTCCTGTTGTTTAACTCTAGACTCAGGCTATTCCCCGGGAAACTGAAATCCCGGTGGAGGGGACCATACGTGATTACAAGTGTGTCACCATATGGTTACGTGGAGCTTCAAGATATTGATTCTGATAAGAAGTTCATTGTCAATGGACAAAGAATCAAGCATTATCTTGAAGGCAACATTGAGCAAGAATGCTCAAGGCTGAAGCTAGATTAAAAGCTCAGCAAGGTCCAGCTAAAGACAATAAAGAAGCGCTTTCTGGGAGGCAACCCAGCCATGGGCATTAATCCTCTAAGCATTTTGCCCTATTTTTCTTTTTTATTTGTTTATATAAAGTTTACTGACACTAAGGTAAAGGATCAATTGCATAATTTTACAGGGTTACAGAAGGAATTTGCACACAAAACAGAGATTGGAAGCTCAATGGCAAGAAAACGCCAGTAAAGGGGCATTTTGGGCGTTCAGCGCCCAAAATGGGCATCCACTGGGCGCTGAACGCCAGTAATGGCAGCAATTGGGCGTTCAACGCCAGAAATGGCCACCCACTGGGCGTTGAACGCCAGGAATGGCAGCAACTGGGCGCTGAACGCCCAAGAGATCAGCATTTGGGCGCTGAACGCCTAAAACAGGCAGTGTTTGGGCGTTCAAACGCCAGGAGGACAGGGAGGAGCCAAATCCAGTAATCCCACACGTATTTCCATTTTAATTTCAAATTTTATGCTTCAATGAATGATTTTTACATGAACATATCAAGAACCCTGGTTTCTAAAATCCCTAATTTCTAAAAATCCATCTTTCCAAATTCAATCCAACTCTTTTCAAAATCTTTTCTGAAAACAAATCTATCTTTTTCACTCAAAAATCTTTTCAACTAATCCATATCTTTTTCAAATATCCATATTATCTTTTTCAAAATTCAGAGTTATCTTTTTCAAAAATCTATCATATCTTTTCATAATTAAACTCTATCTTCTATCTTATCTTTTTCAACTCAATCTTTTTATCTTATCTCTTCCTTTTTTTTTCGAAAAGCCACCCCCCCACCCCTTTAAAATTGGGTTCGGCCTCCCCCCTTCTCCATCAACAAGTGCACCTCGATCTCCTTCTATCCCTCTCCTTTCTTTTCTTTTGCTTGAGGACAAGCAAACCTCTAAGTTTGGTGTGTTTTTCCGAGATCACTAAGATCATGGCTCCCAAAGGGAAACAATACACTCCAAGAGGCAAGAAAGAGAGCGTTCCAAAACCACTTTGGAATCAAGGGAAGTTCTTATCTAAAGAACATTCAGACCATTATCTTAAAGTAATGGGTCTGAGATCAGTGATCCCGGAAGTTAGATTCGATCTGAAAGAAGACGAATATCCGGAGATCCAGGAGCAAATTCGAATCAGGAACTGGGAAGTCCTAGCTAATCCTGAAACAAAGTAGGAAGGAACATGGTCCAGGAGTTCTATGCTAATATGTGGCAGACTGACAAGCAAAGACTATCTGGAACTGCCTGCTACGAATTTCGGACCATGGTCAGGGGAAAAATTGTTCATACCACCCCTGACAAGATCAGAGAGATACTAAAGCTACCTCAGCTAAAGGATGATCCAGACTCCTTCAACAGGAGGATGATGAGAGCAGACATTGGCCTGGATAAGATTCTAGAAGACATATGTATCCCTGGAGCCAGGTGGACCACCAACACAAAGGGCGTCCCAAATCAACTCAAGAGGGAGGATCTCAAACCAGTTGCCAAAGGATGGCTGGACTTCATTGGGCGTTCTCTGTTGCCCACTAGCAACCGTTCTGAAGTCACAGTTAAAAGAGCAGTGATGATTCATTGCATCATGACTGGGAAGGAAGTGGAAGTTCATTAGCTGATTTCCACTGAACTCTACAAGATAGCTAATAAAAATTCAAGAGAGGCCAGGTTGGCTTATCCAAGCGTGATTTCTCTGCTCTGCAAGGACGCTGGAGTCAAGATGGGAATAACTGAATATATCCTAATTGAAAAGTCTATCACCAAGGCATCAATGGAGAGACAACAAGCACAGGAGGATCCTATCAAGAAGAGAGCACAGGAATTCCTCCCAGAGATTCCTCAAGCAGAATATTGGGAATATCTTGAGACGTCTATCACCAAGATACAAGAAGCTATGGAGCAAATAATAAAACAACAGAAGGAACACAGTCAAATGCTGACCCATATGTTTAAAGAACAAGAGGAGCAGGGACGTGACTTAAGGGAACTGAAGCGCCAAAAGTCTTCTGTAATACCAAGCCTCCCAAGGATCAGAGGAACTCCCATACCCCCAGAATAAAGGTTGTTAATTTCCAATTTCTGCCTTAACTCTGTGACAGTGTCCTTATAAAAAGTTTACCTTAGAAGTCATATAATAGTAATTAGTATCTATTTGATTTTATCTCCAATTAAGCTATAGTTTATTTTTCTCATCATCATTAAACATGAATAAAATACTAGATCTTTTGAATAAGAAGCAATAAAATTTCGAGTTTAATAAAAGAAATTCTAATTGGTTAAATGTGGTGGCAATGCTTTCTGTCTTCTGAATGAATGCTTGAACAGTGCATATATCTTTTGAATTTGTTGTTTAAGACTGTTAAATATGTTGGCTCTTGAAAGAATGATGAACATGAGACATGTTATTGATAATCTGAAAATCATAAAAATGATTCTTGAAGCAAGAAAAAGCAGCAAAGAACAAAGCTTGCAGAAAAAAAAAAAAAAAAAAAAAAAAAGAGAAAAGCAAGCAGAAAAGCCAAAAGCTCTAAAACCAAAAGGCAAGGGCAAATAAAAAGGATCCCAAGCTTTGAGCATCAGTGGATAGGAGGGCCTAAAGGACTAAAATCCGGGTCTAAGCGGCTAAACCAAGCTGTCCCTAACCATGTGCTTGTGGCGTGAAGGTGTCAAGTGAAAACTTGAGACTGAGCGGTTAAAGTCAAGGTCCAAAGCAAAAAGAAGAGTGTGCTTAAGAACTCTGGACACCTCTAATTGGGGACTTTAGCAAAGCTGAGTCACAATCTGAAAAGGTTTACCCAGTTATGTGTCTGTGGCATTTATGTATCCGGTAGTAATACTGGAAAACAAGGTGCTTAGGGCCACGGCCAAGACTCATAAAGAAGCTGTGTTCAAGAATCATCACACTGAACTAAGAGAATCAATAACACTATCTGAATTCTGAGTTCCTATAGATGCCAATCACTCTGAGCTTCAATGGATAAAGTGAGATGCCGAAACTGTTCAGAAGCAAAAAGCTACTAGTCCCGCTCATCTAATTAGGATCTGAGCTTCAATCAAAAACTCTGAGATATTATTGCTTCTCAACCTATTAGTCTTCTATTTTATTTGTCTAGTTGCTTGAGGACAAGCAACAGTTTAAGTTTGGTGTTGTGATGAGCGGATATTTTATATGCTTTTTGGGGATAATTTCATATAGTTTTGAGTATGTTTTAGTTAGTTTTTAGTTTATTTCCAGTAGTTTTTAGGAAAAATTCATATTTCTGGACTTTACTATGAGTTGTGTGTTTTTCTGTAATTTCAGGTATTTTTCTGGCTGAAATTGAAGGAGCTGAGCAAAAATCTGATTCAGGCTGAAAAAGGACTGCTGATGCTGTTGGATCTGACCTCCCTGCACTCAAAGTGGATTTTCTGGAGCTACAGAACTCGAAATGGCGTGCTTCCAATTGCGTTGGAAAGTAGACATCCAGGATTTCCAGAATGTATCATAGTCCATACTTTGCACAAGAATAGATGACGTAAACTGGCGTTCAACGTCAGTCTCTGCCCAATTCTGGCGTCCAGCGCCAGAAAAGGATCAAAAACTGGAGTTGAACGCCCAAACTGCACAAAACTGGCGTCAACTCCACAAATGGCCTCTGCACGTGAATTGCTTAAAGTCTCAGCCCCAGCACACACCAAGTGGGCCCCAGCACACCAAGTGGGCCCCAGAAGTGGATCTCTGCATCATCCATCATAGTCCACTCATATTTTGTAACCCCAGGCTACTGGTTTAGTATTTAAACAACTTTTAGAGACTTATTTTGTATCTCATGACATTCAGATCTAAACTTTGTATTCTCTGATGGCATGAGTCTCTAAACCCCATTGTTGGGGGTGAGGAGCTCTGCTGTGTCTCAATGAATTAATGCAAGTATTTTTTGTTTTCTATTCAAACACGCTTGTTCCTATCTAAGATGTTCATTCGCGCTTAACTGTGATGAAGGTGATGATCAGTGACATTCATCACCTTCCTCAAACCATGAACGTGTGCCTGACAACCACCTCCGTTCTATATACAATTGAATGAGTATCTCTTAGATTCCTTAATCAGAATCTCCGTGGTATAAGCTAGAACTGATGGCGGCATTCATGAGAATCCGGAAAGTCTAAACCTTGTCTGTGGTATTCCGAGTAGGATTCAAGGATTGAATGACTGTGACGAGCTTCAAACTCCTGAAGGGCTGGGCGTTAGTGACAGACGCAAAGGATAGTAAATCCTATTCCAACCGGATCGAGAACCAACCAGTGATTAGCCGTGCTGTGACAGAGCGCGTGACGTAGTTTCACTGGAAGGATGGAAGGTAGCCATTGACAACGGTGATCCACCAACACACAGCTTGCCATAGGAGGACGTGCGTGCGTGAACAAGAAACAGAGGAAAGCAAGATTCAGAAGACAAAGCATCTCCAAAACTCCAACATATTCTCCATACTGCATAACAAGTAACTTTAATCCATGCTCTATTGTTTATTTGCAATTCAACTGATAAACATAATGACTTCCTGACTAAGATTTACAAGATAACCATAGATTGCTTCAAACCAACAATCTCCGTGGATTTGCCCTTAC